>NC_051307.1:574238-671157 GCF_015220235.1 Choloepus didactylus
GCGGCCCCAGACCCTGGCGGGCCCCTCCTAGGGGACCTCCCACCCCAGGTGAACGTCCCCACAGCTCAAGCAGGCCGAGTGGGCGCCGGACTTCGGCCCCAGCACCTTTGTGCCCAGCTGGGGGGCCACGGCCACGGGGGCCCGGAAGTTCCTCATCGCGTTCAACGTGAACCTGCTCAGCACCAAGGAGCAGGCCCACCGCATCGCCCTCAACCTCCGGGAGCAGGGCCGTGGGCAGCACCAGGTCTGTCCCCGAGCGGGTCAGGGGCTGGGGCTGCGGGGTTCCAGTTGGGAGCAGCGTCCTTAGCGCGTCGCCAAAGGGCTGCAGCTGTTGTTGGGACAGTGCAGGGTTTCCGCGCCGATGGGGAAGTGGCTGCTTCCTGGGCCCCAGGTGCCCACCCCCACCCCACGCCCCGAGTGCCGCAGCAGCCGCACCCAAGTGGAGCGCCCCTCCTGCCGGAAGCCTGCACGGGACAGACGTAGAGACACCGGGTGAGGGGGCGGGAAGCCCGGGGCAACCCGCGGCCTGTCCCTCAGCACGAGCTGCCTCCAGGAGCCGGTGCAGGGGGACGCAGCACGCAGAGCCAGGCCCGGGAGCAGCCAGGCAGGGCTGGGGTGAGACGGGTTTCCTCAGCCGGGGCTGGGAAAGGCATTTCCTTTGGCAGCCAGGACGTCTGAAAAAGGTTCAGGGCATCGGCTGGTACCTGGAGGAGAAGAACCTGGCTCAGGTGTCCACAAACCTCTTGGACTTTGAGGTCACAGCACTGCACACGGTCTTTGAGGAGACCTGCAGAGAAGCACGGGTGAGTGGGCTGGGTGGCTGCTGCGGTCTGGGGGTGGGGGTAGGGTTAGACCTGTCCAGGTGAGCGGGGGGCACCCGCTGCTGTGTGGGGGTGGGTTAGACCTGTCCAGGTGAGCGGTGGGCACCCGCTGCTGTGTGGGGGTGGGTTAGACCTGTCCAGGTGAGCGGTGGGCACCTGCTGCTATCTGGGGGCAGGGTGTCTGTCCAGGGGAGCTGGTGGGCACTCTCCCAGCTGCAGGGCCACTCCCTGGTGGGGATCTGATTCTGCTTGTGTCTCCAGGAGCTGAGCCTCCCAGTGGTGGGCTCTCAGCTGGTGGGCCTGCTGCCTCTGAAGGCCATCCTGGACACCGCGGCCTTCTACTGCGAGAAGGAGAACCTCTTCATCCTGGAGGAGGACAACAGGATCAGGCTGGTGGGCCAGGCTCCCAGAGGGAGGGGTGGGGTGGGGCGTGTGGGGACTGTGTGGAGGCTGGGGGGTTTGACGAGCGCGTGGAGTTGATGCCCCCCAGAGCGGACCTCAGGGGCTGGAGGCACCCGCACCCTGGGCCAGGCCTCACTCAAGGAGAAGGAGCCTCTGGGGCATCCCCAGTGCAGCCACAGGGAACCTGACGAAGGTGCAGCAAGGGTAGGCTTGGCGGAGGGACCCCCTGAGTGAAGGAGCGAGGAGGGGCGGGGACTATCTGCTCGACCCTCTCAGCTGCCCGGCTGTTCTGGGATCTCCGGCCCCCGCCTCAGGCGATTTCCAGAGACCAGCTCTCCAGCGCGTTTCTTCTTTCTGTCTTTCCATCCTGGGAAGGAGCGGGCCGTCCAGGCCGGGTGTTTGGCTAGGAGCATGGGGTCTGGCTGGAATCCGAGGCAGTGCTTCCAAGCGTGCGGGCCCTTCCCGGGAGCAGCTGGCTTGCTCTGGTGGCCCTGCTGCCCACTCCTCACCCTCCTGAGCGGGTGGCGAGGGTCCGTGCCCCCCAGGCCTGCCCACCACCATCCGCCCTTCTCCTGCCCAGGCAGTGTCTCTGGGGGCTGGTAGGGGAGTGGCTCCGGGTCCCACGTCCCTGGTCACGGACCCTCCTCCACGCACCTGTACCCACCATCGTGGACAAAGCTAGTGCGAGTTTCAGCCAGAGCTGTGTGCAGCTTAGACTTGGAAGACGTTCCTGTCCCCTCTGAGGGCTGCCACGGTTCATGCTTCCACTGATGCCGGACGGTTCTCATGCCTGCACCACTCGCTGGGCAAGGAGCACACCTGTCACCGTGCCAGTGTGGTGACAGAAAATCGGGATCTCATTTTATTTGCATCTCTTTCCATTACACATGAGTTGATCATCTTTCCATTGGCATATGGATCATTTTTTTTCCTGGTGAAAATTTGATGATTTACCCATTTGGTCATTGATCTTGTACATTAGAGAAAGTAGCCTCTTTCTAGTGCTGCAAATATTCTCTGCTTGTCATCCAGTACTGTGTTTTGCAATACAGATGCTTTAGATTTGTTTACAGTGAAATTAATCAACCTCGCCCACCACCATGGCTACTTTTTGTCTTGTTAGGAAGCCACCCTCCCCTCCACCAATTCCAACAATATAAACACATTTGCCCATGTTTTTATGTGGTATTTCTCCGATTTCTTTTTTTCCATACCCAGACCCACCAACCTTAACTGTTCTGCCACATTTACCCCATCATTCATCATTCATTCAATCTATCCATCCGTCCATCCATCGATCCATCTATATGTCTGTTGTTCTGTCTGCCTGTCTGTTTAGTTATCAGTCCATCTTCCGAACACTCGCATGTAGGTTGCACACTTCATTGTCCTTGAACACTTTACACTGCCACGTACATTTCCAAAGAATAAGGACATTCACTTATGTGACCACCATAAGTACAGTTGTCAAGTTCAAGAAATTTAACATGGATATAGAGCTTACAGTCTATATTCCAGTATTTTCTTACATCTCAGTAATGTCCCAATAATGTTCTTTTGAGTCTTTTTTCCTCCCTTGTAGATCCCATCCAGGATCATGTTTTGCTTTTAGAGGTTATTATCTCTTTATTCTTTCTCCCTCTTTTAAAAATTGTGGACACGTATACAACATGCATTTCCCATCAACCACTCCCAAGTATACACCTCAGCGTCGTGCTGCCTGCACCACCATCCGTTACCAGAACTTTCCCATCTCCCCAAACAGAAACCCTGCCCCAATTGTGCATCGACTCCTCCCCCCTCCTCCCCTTCCCGGGTAATCTGTGCTTTACTATCTGTCTGTACAAAGGTGCGTATCCCAGCTATGTCACGTGAGTAGCTCATACAATTTCTGTCCCTTTCAGTCAGACTTACTTCACTCAACGTGATGACTTCCAGGTTCGTCTCTGTGGTGGCATGTGTCAGAATCTCGTTCCTTCTTTCAGCTGAATAATATTTCATTGTATGAATATGTCACATTTTGTTTATCCTTCCATTGGTTGATGGGCACTTGGGTTGCTTCCATCTTTTGGCGATTGTGAATAATGCCGCTATGAACATTGGTGTGCAAATAACTGTTCAAGTCCCTGCTTTCAATTCTTTGGGCATATACCTAGGGATGGGATTGCTGGGTCATAAGGTAAATCCATGTCTAACTTTTTGAGAAGCTGCCAAACTGTTTTCCCCGGTGGCTGCACCCTTCTACATTCCCACCAACTATGTACCAAGGCTCCCATTTCTCCACATCCTCATCAGCACTTGTTGCTTTCCATTTTTTAAGATAATGGCCATTCTGGTGAGTGTGAGGTGATCTCTCATTGTGGTTTGATTTGCGTTTCCTTAATGGCTAATGATATTGAGAATCTTTCATGTACTTATTGGCCATTTCTGTATTTTCTTTGGAGAAATGTCTGTTCATGTCCTTTGCCCATTTTTTGTTGTTGCTGTGACCCCTTTAGAATTCCTTTTTATTTCTCTCTGTGCATATTTTTTTTCAATATTTTCTTTGTGGTTACCATGGGGCTTAAATTTAACATCCTAAATCTATAACAATCGCATTTGCTTTGATACCAATTTAATTTCAGTAGAATGTGCAAACTATGTTCCTATACTCCTCCAACCACCCTTTATGTAGTTTTTGCTACAAATTACATATTTATACATTATAAGTCCCAAACCACTGTTTATCATTACTTTTTATGAATTTGAATTCTACATCCTGTAGGAAGTTAAAAGTGGAGTAAGAAACCAAAAATACAATAGTACTGGCACAAATTTTTACCCATGGCATTACCTTTACTGGAGATCTTTATTTCTTCATGTGGTTTCAGTCAATTGTCTAATGTCCTTTCCTTTCAACCTGCAGAGCTCCCTTTTGCATCTCTTGTAGGGCTGATCTAGTGGTGACGAACTCCCTCAGCTTTTGTTTACCTTGGAATGTCTTAATCTCGCCCTAATTTTTAAAAGACATTTTTGCTGGATATAGAATTCTTGGTTGACACTTTTTTGCTTTAAACATTTTAAATGTCATCCACTGCCTTCTTGCCTCATGGTTTCTGTTGAGAAATCGAAGCTTAACCTTGCTGAGGCTCCCTTGTATGTCACATGTTGCTTCTCTCTGTGGCTTTCAGAATTCTCTTTATCTTTGGCGTTCAACAGTTTTATTATGACATGCCTGGGTATGGATTTATTTGGGTTTATCCTATTTGGAGTACATTGAACTTCTAGGATGTGTATATTCACGTCTTTCACTAAATTTGGAAAGTTTTCAGCCATTATTTCTTGGAATATTCTTTATTCTTCTTTCTCTCTTTCTTCTACTTCTAGGACTCCTGCTATATGTGGATTGGTACGCTTGGTGGTACACAGTTTCCTCAGACTTTGTTCACTTTTCTTCATTTTTTTCTGCTCCTCAAACTGAATAATTTCAACTGTCTTATCTTCAAGTTCTCTGATTCTTTCTTCTGCCAGTTCCAATCTGCTGTTGAACCTCTCTAGGGAATTTTAATTTCTGTTACTGTGGTCTTCAACTCTGTTTGGTTCTTTTCCATAATTTCCATTTTTCTATGGATATTCTTTTTGTGTTCATCTGTCATTTTTATGATTTCCTTTATTCTTTGTCCATGTTTTCCATTAGCTTTTTGAGCATGTTTAAGACCATTAAAAAAAAATCTTTGTCAGATATGTCCAAGCTATGGTGTTTCTCATTGAAGGTTTCTGATTCTTTATGCTACTCCTTGGCACAAGCTATCATTTCTTGTTTCTCTGTATATTTTGCAATCTTTTGTTTCAACTTGGACATTTTGGTATTTTTAATGTTATGTTTGAAATTTAGACACCGAGGCTCCTGTTCCTGGAGCTTGCATCCCACTAATATTATGACAGAGAGTTCCTTGAATGCCAGTAGTTATAAAAAGAAAAAAAAAGGGAAAGGAAAAGAAACCACTTTTCCCATTCTCTGAAGTTTGGCCTGTGTGTGCTTCCTTTCAGAACTCAGCTGCCTGAACAGTAAGTTTACAAAACTGCCCACGGCACAAGCATAGGGGCCTCCGTGCTCTCTTCTGCACTGATCTTGTCCTGGGCAGGCATGCGAGTCACTTTCCTGCTAATGTCCTTTGATACAAAAAAGTTTTTAATTTTGATGAAGTCCCATTTATCTAATTTTTTTTTGTTCATTAATCATGGTTTTGGTGTAAAAATTTAAAATCCATTGGCTACTACAAGGTCCTGAAGATAGTTCCCTATGTTTTCTTATAAGAGTTTTGTAATTTTGCTCTTATATTTAAGCCATCAATCCATTTGAATTAATTTTTGTATATAGTGAGAGGTGGGGGTCCACACTCATTCTTTGGCATGTGGGTTTCCAGTTGTCCCAGCCCCATTTGTTGAAGACACTGTTCTTTCCCTGTTGAATGAACTTGATGCCCTTGTCAAAAATCAGTTGGACTCTCAATTCTATTCCACTGGTCTATATGTCTGTGTTTATACCAGGGCCACACTGTTTTAATTACTGTAGCTTTGTAGCAAATTGTGAAATCAGGAAGTGTGAGTTCTCCAACTTTGTTCTTCTTTTCCAAGACAGCTTTGGCTATTGTAATTCCATATGGATTTGAGGATCAGCTTTTCCATTTCTGCAGAAAAGGCTGCTGGAATTTTGATAGGAATTGCATTGAATTTGTAGATAGCTTGGGCAGAATTGACATCTTAGCAATAATAAGTCTTCTAATCTATGAACACAGAATGCTTTTCTGTTTATTTAAGACTTCTTTAATTTCTTTCAGTAACATTTTATAGTTGCCAGTGTACAAGTCTTTTATCTCCTTGGTTAAATTTATTCCTAGGTATTTCAGTCTTTCAGATGCTATTGTAAATGGAATTGTTTTCTTGATTTACTTTTCAGATTGTTCATTACTGGCATATAGGTGCCCAACAGATTGCTTCACGTTTATCTTGTCTCCTGCAACTTTGCTGAATTGATTCATTAATTCCAGTAGCTTTCTTGTGGATTCTTTGGAATTTCTAATATATAGGATAATGTCACCTGTGAATAGAGATAATTTGACTTCTCACTTTCCAATTTGGATGCCTTTTATTTTTTTCTCTTGCCTGATTGCTCTGTCTAGAACGTCCAGTAAAACACTGAGTAACAGCGGTGACAGTGGGCATCTTTGTCTTGTTCCTGATATTAGGAGGAAGCTTCCAGTCTTTCACCACTGAGTGTGATATTTGCTGTGGGATTTTCATAAATGCCCTTTATCATGTTGAGAAAGTTCCCTTCCCTTCCTAGTTTTCTGAGTGTTTTATCATGGAAGGATGTTCGATTTTGTCAAATGCCTGGTATGTGTCAATTGAGATGATCATGTGTTTTTTCTTCATTCTATTAATGTGTGCATTACATTGATGGATCTTCTTATGTTGAACCATCCTTGCATTCCTGGAGTAAATCCCACTTGGTCATGGTGTATAATCTTTTTAATATACTTTTGTATTTAGTTTATCAGTATTATGTTGAGGATTTTTTGCATCTATGTTCATAAGGGATGTTGGTCAGTTATTTTCTTTTTGTGTGCTGTCTTTATCTGACTCTGGTGTCAAGGTAATGCTGGCGACATAGAATGAGTTAGGAAGTAATCCCTCTGCTGCTTCTAATTTTTGGAAGAGTTTTAGAAGGACTGCATTAGATCTCCTTTAAAGGTTTGGTAGAATTCAGCAGTAAAACCATCTGATCCTGGACTTTTCTTTTTGGGAGATTTTTGGATGCTGATCAATCTCTTTACCTGTTATAGGTTTGTTGAGATTTTCTATTCCTCGTTGCATCAGATTAGGTAATTTTTATATTTCTAAGAATTTGTCTATTTCATCTAAACTTTCTAATTTGTTGGCATATAATTGTTCATAGGACTCTGATAATTCCTTTTATTTCTGCAAGGTCAGTAGTAATGTCCCTGTTTTCATTCATAATTTTAGTTATTTGCATTCTCTTTCTTTGTCAGTCTGGGTAAATGTTCGTCAATTTTAGCGATCTTTTGAAAAAGCAACTTTTGGTTTTGTTGATTCTCTCTATTGTTTTTCTGTTCTCTATTTCATTTATCTCTGCTGTAATCTTTACCGCTTCCTTCCTTCCACTAAATTTGGGTCTAGTTTGCTCTTCTTGTTCTAGTTTCTTTAGGTGTGAAGTTTGATTATTGATTTGTTATCTTTATTCCTTTTTAATGTGGGCATTTTGTGCTATAAATTTTCCTCTGAGCACTGCCTTCACTATAGCCCATAAGTTTTGGTAGGCTGTGTTTTTGTTTTCATTCCCTCATGTTCTGGTTTGCTAAAGCTGCAAGAACGCAATATACCAGAAATGGGTTGGCTTTTACAATGGGGGTTTATTAGTTCAAAGATGACACATTCATCTTTTCTGTTTTAGGCCTCTTCGGAAGTCTCTCTTTATTTTAATGTTGAGATTTTCACATTAGTTTATGTAACAATTTTTTAAACTGTGTGCCTGGCTGAGACAGACATTCAATAAAGTATGTTTTACTCTCCGTTTGACATCTAAGAATCAACTGTCAAAATTGCCCTTGGGTACTGATAGGCTGCATTTTTCTCCATAAACGTGCTTTGCAGAGCCAGAGAACTCCCAGATCAAGTTAGTGGAGAAGAACACTTTTCCAAGAATTCTAGAGTCTGAATTAATCATGCTGCTTAGATTTCTCCTCCCTGTCCTCCTCCCTCCTCCCCCCTCCTCCCTCTCCCGTCCCCTCCCTCCTCCCCTCCCCTCCCCTCCCTCCTCCCCTCCCCCTCCCCCCCTCCCCTTCCTCCCAGTTTGGTTTGCAGGGATCTTTCTTTTCTCTTGCCTGTCCAGAGTGGATGGATTCAATTAAACTATTCCTGTCATGAGCATGGACTGGAGAGGGAATCTTCATTAGCACATTGAGGAATCCCAACTCTTGACACGAAATGTCGTTGAGCTTTTCTCTTCCAATTTCACTTTTTTCCCTGTTTTCCATATCCTGGTGCTGCCGGAGTGGCTCTTCCAGCAGGTGCTGCTTTGGAAGAGGGTGTGCCGGTGACCGTGATCCACGCAGCCGCCTTTTCCGCCCTGGGGCCCTCGTAGTGGTGGGCGCGATCTGGAGCTGGTGGGGACGCGATTCTGAGCCACGACTTAAGTCAGGAGGGGGGCAGGGGCCCAAATGTGCGCATCAGCGCCTCTGGTACCGGAGACTCCTGCGGGTTTTGAGAGCTGCTAGAGGATACTTTCCCATCAGTGGCTGCAGAGGGAGAAGAAACCTCTACAGCTTCATCAGCCTGGGGCAGGGTGGCTGACCGCTGAGCTCATCTGCGCTCCCTATGCTTGAAACGTCTAGGAGTTCACCGGCTGTGGGGGACTGTTTTGTTATCACTGCAGAAGGCAGCTGAGATACAAGCATCACACCCTCGACTTGCGTTAACTCTGGGGGAAATGGTGCTTTAGGGGGTTTTATGCACCCAGACGAGCCTCCAGATCCGTGACTGCATTTCTTGCTGCGAGCCGTCCCTGAAGACAACGTTGAGGATAACAGTGCTGGTTTCTGAGTGTTGGAACAACTGCTAACGTCAGCTTCATTTTTACCCTGGCTTTGAGGTTTAGGTGACATCGCCTGCTCCAGCACTGGAGCCGTTTCACTGTAGTCTTCTTTTTTTCCAGCACCATCCACCCCAGCAGCTCTGGATGCCAACGAACCTGTAATCTTGTTAAGTTGTGCTCTCTTGGCCTTGAGTGTTTTCCCTCCTGTTTGGTAATGTGTCCTCTGGCTGTGGAAAGACCACCTTTGGAACGTCCTCGACATGAAGCCCTACAAATGCTTCCCTAGATGTGGGCACATCTTCCGTCTTCTCCGCCCCTGGTATGGCTCTAGAAGTTGAAGTTTCTTCCTTTGAAGGAACTTTAAACCATGTTCTCTCATCTTTATCTTCATCCGTATTGCTGTTAGTGTGGTGAGTTTACTCCGTTTCATTTTTGTCTGCGGCTGCGGAGCTGCTTTGACTAAAGCTGTCCAGTCTTGCCCCAGCATCTCTGGGCATGGCTTTAATGTGCGTTCTTTTAAAACAACAACACATAACAACTAAAACAGCATACCATGTAATTTGCTTTTTAATCCATTGTTTGCTTAAGAGTACATTGTTTAATTTCCACGTGTTTGTAAAATTTCCAGTTTTATAATTGTTACTGATTTCTAGCTTCATTCCATTATGGTCCAAGAAGGTATTGTATGATTTCACTATTCTTAAATTTATTGATACTTGTTTTGTGACCTAACATATGTTCTGTCCTGGAAAATATTCCATGTGTACTTGAGAAGAATGTGTTTTCTGCTGTTGTTGTGTGGAGTGTTCTGTATGCGTCCATTAGCTCTAGTTAGCTAATAGTACTCTTCAAGTCCTCAATTTCCTTATTGATCTGCTTAGATCAATCAGCTGTTCTATCAGTTATGGAAAATGGTGTATAGAAGTCTCCAACTATTATTGTGAAACTATTTCTCCCTTCAATTCTGTCAGTTTTTGCTTCATATATTTTGGGGCTTTGTGGTGAGGTGCATGTTTATCTATAATCATTATATCTTCTTTCTGGATTGAATCTTTTTTCAATATGTAATATCCTTCTTTGTCTCTTGTAATAAGTGAAAGACTTAAAGTCTATTTTGTCTGGAAATAATATGGCCATTTCACCTCTTTTTTTTATTACTGTCTGCATGGAATATCTTTTTCTACCCTTTTACTTTCAACTTTTTTGTGTTTTTGTACCTACAGTGACACTACCTATAGATGAATCATGCTTTTTCATCCAATCTGCTAATCGTAGCTTTTTAATAAGGGTGTTTAATCTGTTGACATTTAATGTAATAATTGAGAAGGAAGACTTTACTTCTGCCATTTATCTATTTGTTTCTTCATGTCTTTGCATGTTTTTGCTTCCTCAATTACTCCATTACTGCATTTTGTATTTAGTTGCTTTTTTATAGTGGCCCATTTGATGCCCTTCTTCTTTCCCTTTGTCTATATTTTTAGTTATTTTCTTAGAAGTTTCCTTTGCAAATACAAAGAACATCTTAAACTAGTAACAACCTAGTTAGACAAGTACTAACCTGGTTTCAGTAACATACAAATTCTCTACTCCTGTATATCTTTATCTCTCCCTCATTGTACTGTTATTGTCTCAGATTATATCTTTATACCTTATACACCCAGTAACATAGGCTTGTAATGTTACATAACACTTTTGCCCATTAAGTCTTATAGGGGTGGAGAAATTGGTTACAAACCAAAAATAAAATAATATAGGATTTTATATTTACACATGTAATACCTTTACCAATGTTCTTTATTTCTTCTTATGGCTCCAAGTTACTGTCTAGTGTCCTTTTATTTCAGCCTGAAGGGCTCCCTTTAGCATTTCTTGTAGGGCAGGTTTTCTAGTAATGAGCTCTTTTGGCTTTTGTTTATCTGTAAATGTCTTAATTTCTCCTTTATTTTTGAAAGACAATTTTGCCAGATATAGAATTCTTGGTTGACAGTTTTTTTTCTCTGAGGGCTTTAAATATGCCATCCCACTCCTCCTGACTTCCATGGTTTCCAACGAGAAATCTGCTGTTAATATTACTGGGGATCTCTTGTATGTGACAATTTGCTTCTCTCTTACTGCATTCAAAATCCTCTCTGTCTTTGGATTTTGACAATTTCACTCTAATGTGTCTCAGTGTAGATCTATTAGAGTCTATCCTACTTGGAGTTTGTTGAGCTTCCAGGTGTGTATATTAATGTATTTTATCAGATTAGGAAAGTTTTCAGCCATTATATCTTCAAATACTTTTTATACCTTTTTTTCTCTCTCTTGTCCTTCTGGGACTCCAGTTATACATGTGTTGGTATGCTTGATGGTGTCCCACAGGTCCTTCAGCTCTGTTCATTCTCCTTCATTATTTTTTTCTTTTTACGCTTCACACTGTACTTTGCAGCTCCAAAACTTTTGCTTGGTTCCTTTTTATAATTTCTACTTC
The DNA here is from genome assembly GCF_015220235.1 of Choloepus didactylus. NCBI lineage: Eukaryota > Metazoa > Chordata > Mammalia > Pilosa > Megalonychidae > Choloepus > Choloepus didactylus. The sequence goes on from NC_051307.1 coordinate 585,526, forward strand.
TTAATTCTGTTCAGATAAAATTTTCCCAATTTCCTTCAGTTCTTTGTATATGGATTCTTTTAGCTCATTGAATATATTTAAGATGGTTGATTTAAAATCTTTTATTAATTGTTCCAATGTATGAACTTCCTCAGGAATGGTTTCTGGCTAATTCTTTTTTTTTTTTCCTGTGAACAGGCCATAATTTCCTGTTTCTTTGTGTATTTTGTATTTGTTGTTGTTGTTGCTGAGAACTGGACATTCTGAATATTTTGTTGTATCTCTGGAAATCTAGTTCTTGCATTCCTCTGGGATTGGCAGATTTTGTTGTTGTTGTTGAGGGCCGGAGCCATCAATTTGTGACTTTTCCAAACTATATTTCCTCCCACATGGGGAATGAAAAGCATCAAAAGCAGGAAAAAAAAAGGTACAGCCTCTTTAGATTCCTCACTGCTTTTCCCTGAGGGGTGTTGGAACATTAGCCACCCTCAGAGCCAGCCTCCCAGGGAGGTGCAGTGAACGACCCAAAGCTGTGGTCAGTGGCAGCCCCCACTGCCCAGAACAGGGGACCCGGGCCCTGTCACCCACCCCGGCACCAGCTGCACTGGGAGCCTGGGCTACAGCCCCCATGCGCCTGCCACAGGGCTGGGAAGGGGTGGCGGACGCTATGGGAGGAGGAAGTCACTGGTGGTCACTGTAATTTCCCAGCCTCCTCCTCCATCTCTTCCCCGGATGCTGCACGGCGCTCCCTGGACATCAGGCTCCAAAGTAGCTGATCCACAGTTCCTGCCAGTCCAACAGCTGTTTCCAGAGAGGGACGGATTCCAGGAGCGTCCTGCTCTGCCGTCTTCCCACAGTCTTCCCCTGGATTCCTGTTTTAATGTTACTGGATTCTATTTGTTAATGTATTTTTTAGGGGATATTTTGGTATTGGTGTTCATTATGAGATTGATCTGTAATATTTTAATTTTAGGGGAAGTTTGAACTTAATATCATGTTGGCTTTTTTAAAAGAATTTGGAAGATGTTTTTGCTTCTGTATGATTGGAAACATTTTAAATATTTAAAAGATTTCACCTGTGAAACCATCCTGGTCTAGTGCTGCCAACTTAATTAATTTTCCTATGAATATGTCCTATAGTTTCTGAAGTCATTTTTAATGATTTATGGTTTTCTAAAAGGCATCTATTTCATCCTAAGTTTGAATTTATTTTCCTAAGTTTTTGTCAACTATCATCATTGGTTTTCCTCTGTATCAGTAGCTGTTTCTCTTAGATTTCTGATTTTGTTTGTCTCTTTTGTTTTTTGGCAGTGGTGTATGTTTTTTGTCTATTTGATGAGTGTTTAAAATATTAAATTGATTTAGTTATCAAATGCATTTGTATATTTTATCCTTCTTACTTTCTGTTTTTTATCTTTCTTATTGCCATCTTTTGGTTTTCCTGGAATTTATCTTCTCACTTCCTGGGTAGATGCTTAATTAATTTAGTTCACCTTTTTGATTCAGTTACTTATGTGTTTAAAGCTATGCATTTTCCTTTGATTACAGCTTTAGCCATATTTGAGGGGCTTTAATGACTTTGTTTTCATTTCATTTCACTCATTGCTGAGCTTTCTGAAATTTCTTCATCCCAGGGCATTTTGAATTTTAGGGCTCTCCTTCTCCTCTTCTTTGTTTTATCGACTGGTGTCTAGATTAGATCTAAAACTTGCTTCGTGTTTAGGGCTCCATAAGCACGGGAGGGGCGGGTCCCGCTCAGCCTTCCCTCCCTGCGGCCTCTGCACGTTGCTGCCTCCTTGCACTTCCGGGGCTAATGGTTTACGGCTTCAGGAGCAGGATCCCTGACAGCTGGCCCTTTCCTGAAGTTGTTCTGTTTCGCTCATCTAACGGCTCTGCCTTGAATCCCGCCCAGTCTGAAATCCTGTTCTAACCTCGGATGCCTGCTTTGGTGGCGCGTTGGTGCAGCCCATCGTGTGCAGCTTTTCACTGTGGCTTTCGGGCCCTTCATTCTAGGTGCATTTCATACAATAAGCACGTGGCTGGATTTCTCTGGAAGTTTTTATCTTTTCTAGCTGGGATTATCCCTTTTTGTTTTTATTGATTTAGCAGATGTGTTTGGGCTTAGTTCTTTTGTCCTTGTAAACACTGTTTTCTGTTGTGAACGCCTTCTCCAGCATGTGTGGGGTGAGGGTGTGGTTTCCTTTTGGTTATTTGGAAGGGTTCGGTCTATTTCTAGGTTTTGTGGGGATTACCTTTATAATATGACAATACAATAATCAATTTTAGAATATACCAACGCCTACCATAAAAATAAGAAAATACCCATACTTAGTTTCTCCCATGTTTAGTTCTTTCTCTACATCCTGATTCTTTTAGGATATAGTATTTTTTTTTTTTTGGTTCTTTTGGTGGTTAAATTTTGAAATATAAATAGTATATTTAATTTTTGGCCCTTGCTTTATCAACATTAGACAATGTTGGCTCAGGTGAATAAAGTTGTGAAAATTAGATCGCTTTTCTTTCAGCAGCAATTTCTGCTCTAAATTTAAATTATTATGCTATTATTTTTACATTGTCAAATTTATAACACTTACTCCTGTAACCATAATTTCCATGGATATCCAATCTTAGTTCTTAGTGAGGCCAATATTCACTGATGTTCTTTCATGGCAGCCTGTTACTTGTCTCTTTGTTGGCTGGATTTCATGATCAAGCAGATTTTTGAAGAAAACCTCAAGGGGCTTTAATCTCTGGTTCTGGCATGTTTCTCTGGCTTTATTCTTGAGTCAGCTGGATAACCAAACCTCCAATTCATGCCCTCTTCCCTGAGAACTCTGCAGACAAGGCTTCCTCGTCTTCTGGAATTTGAACTTGGAGAGGTCAAAGTTCAGCTCATACCGCCTACCTCCACCACAGGTGACCTTCTCTTTCTTTCTGAGGACAGAGAATTCCTCCATTATCCTTGAAATATACCAGATAACGCTTAGTGCTGACTATTATTCTGTATTATTTGTTTCTTGGAATAGTGTTCCTTGCTATTTACAGATTTCATTCTTTTGTAGATTCAGGAATATTTTCTTCTATTATATCTTTGATCCAGGTATTTGGTTCTTCACTTTAGGGACACCAATCCTATTGTGATAGTGTTGTCTGTCCGCTCTATACAAAATCCTTTCTCTACTTTCTTTACCATTTCTTTCCTCTCTGTGTTAAAAACCGTGGTTATCTCAAGCTAGCCTCCAAGTCACAGGTATAGTTTATATTCACATCTACTTTCTTCCTGATAGCTACTAAAATTTTTTGTAACATTTTATTTTGTTATAATTTCTTACCTACAGAAAAGGTACAAGAATAGTATAAGGAACTTCTTTATACACTCTCTCCAGATTCACCTTTGTTTTTTTTCCCCATTACTCCCCATTTTCTTTTTATATTTGTGCAGGGCCCCATTCTTTTCTGGACCATTTGAGAGTAAGGTGAGAAATTGTGTCCCTTTGCACCTAATTTCTTCAGATGTATTTCTTAAGAATAAGGACAGGAAAAATCAAGGAATCTAACAATACAATTCTAGTATCTGATGTATAGACCATACTCAAATTGCATCAATGTCCCAATAATTCCCTTTATAGCTATTTATCTTCCGATCCCAGGTCCAAGTCGGAATAGCATTGCATGTAGTTGTCATGTCCTTTTCGTCTCCTTTAATCTAGAACAGTTCCCCAGTCTTCCTTGCCCTTCACTGACCTTGACACATCTTAAAGGTACGGGTCAGCTGTTCGTCGGCTGCCTCTCCCCGGGCTGGGCCTGGTGTCCTCTCGCCCGGACGTGGTCGTGCACTTTGGGCAGGAACAGCACAGAGGTGTCCTCCTCGGGTCTAGGTGTTGGTGGCTGAGCTGGTGCCCACTCACCGGGGTCACCACAGCAAGGCCCCCGGTTTCCTTCTTACTGGGGAGGGGGCACATAACCTGCTCCTCGCGAAATCCCACACACGTTTTAGAGTTGGGGATAATTTCCTGACTTCATCCTATCTCCGTAGGAAAAAGCTTTCTCCCACATCTGTTTAATCCTTGTTACTATGTTCAATCCTTTCTTCTATTTTTAACATGTTATTTGATATTCTTTCAGATAGTTCTGGTATCTGTTGGTCTTTGAAGGCTTGATTTTGCAAATTGCTGTTCTGCTGACTCTTTCATGATTTTTTATTGTGAGTGCATATTGTTTGGAATTTTATCTGTCATAATTCTGGACACCTGGGTTTGAAGTTTGTTCTCCCAGCGTCTGTGTTTGCCTCTGTTGGGTGCATGGGGTCACCACCAACGCGCAGCCCCTCTGAGTTCTTGGCTTGGAGTTCTGGAATTCCACAAGGAGTGAATTCTGGGTGAATTCTGGCCCAAATCCCCATCAGGGTGGGCTGGCAGCTAGGCATTCCCAGGAGAGATGTTTTTCCCGCTTCATCCAGACTGGAGGGAATCTGCGCGGTTTCCTTTGGTGGGTGGTTTTTCCTAACTCACCTTGGGGGACATCGCCCTGCAGGGTCTCCAGCAGGACCCCCCACTCTGAAGGAGCAGGGTGTCCTTCGTGGTTTTCCGTGTCCTTGAGTGATTTCTTTTGTTTTCTGCCAGCTTAGCCAAGAATTTAAATTAATTTTTAAGAATTTGATGTACCTTCCTCAGGTTTCCTGAGCCAGGCGGATATGCTGCTCTCTGGTCAGACAGTCTAGCTCAGCAGGTGCTCGCACACCCCGTTTCCGCGCTCCCGGGATCTCTCGCCCCGGTCCTCTCCTCCAGCCACCCTTGGCACTTCTCCTTTCTGGCTCGGCCCGGGGTGGGCTGTGCGTGCAGCAGCACGTGGTGGTGGTGGTGTCCCGAGTGTGTGTGGGGGTGCTGAATTCAAACGTTAAACGGGGATTGTTTCGATTGTACTTTGAATTGATGTAATATTAATTCTTTCCTCACATCACAAGTTCTATGTTTAGGCGAATTGGGTCAGTTCTTAGACTTGAAAAACTAGACAGTCACAGTTGAGGTCTTAAATCCTGTCCCAGAGTCCGTTTTTGAGGCCCGGTGAGCCCCTGCAGAGTGGGCTGGCCCGTGGGGTGCCTTCCTTGGTGCTGATGGGGCGGGCCTGTGGCTTACAGCGAGGACGTGTTTCTGGGGGTCTGCAAGTGGCTTCCTCCTCTCTCTGGGTCTGTTTCCCCAGCGTGGGGGGATCGTGGGGGTGGGTGAGTTTATCTGAGTTTAGGGCACCTGCTCTGGGCCAGGCGGGCCATCCCAGGTGGGGTCCAGCTTGGACATGGGGGTCAGTGGTCAGTGTGGTGTTGGCAGGGTGGGGTGTATGCCAGCCTCGCCCCCTGCCCTCTGCACACAGAGGCGGGTTTTGGGTAGGGTGTGGGTGCGGCGGAGGCCATCTCACCCAGGGCCTCTCTTCCAGGTGGTGAGCCGGCTGGGCCTGGATTCCCTGTCGCCCTTCAACCCTAAAGAGCGGATCATTGAGTGAGCACCCCCTGCCCCTGGGCCCCAGTGCAGGCCGAGAGCAGGCCTGGCCGAGACGTGTCCTCCTGCTCCTTCTGCCCCATCCTTTACTCGGCAAATGCCAGAGCACTTTGTGCCAAGGGCAAGGCTGGGGTGGGGGTCATGGGGAGACCCCGAAGAGGTCCCTGCCTTGTGCTTGCTCATGGTGAGCTCCGGGGTGCCCTCTGCACCCCAGCAGCCACCCACTGTGCAGACTGGGAATGGGCGTGGAGACCCACCAGAAACCTGGGTCCGGGTCCAGCTAGGCCCTCACAGGCTGGGCACGGTTGTCAGGAGGTCGTGGCTGAGGAGGAGAGCGCTGGGGCTGCAGGGCCTGGAGCCAGAGGGGTGGCCCTGCAGCTGTCCCCCAGAGCAGCACGGGGCTGCCCACACCACCGCTCCCAGCCTCTGGCCCCAGGAGTTGCCCCCGCCCTGGGTGCCCGGCCGAGGGGGTGGGGGTGGCCCCTCTGAGCCCCGAGCAGACGCTGAGGACCCCTGCCTCCCATTCTAAATGGGGACACTGGCCTCGGAAGGGATGTGACTTGCTGGCCCCTGGCCCTGGCCGCTGGGAGGGCGGAGAGCGACCCGGGACCCCGCTGACCCCGCCCGCCGCAGGTACCTGGTCCAGGATGGCCCGTCGGAGGAGCCCCTCGTCAGCAAGTCCCTGCGCGCCTTCATCGGCGACGTGGGCGCCCGCTCGGCGGCCCCGGGGGGCGGCTCGGTGGCTGCGGCCTCCGCGGCCATGGTGAGTGCCGGGCGGGTCCCCTCGGCGGCCCCGGCCCCTGGGCAGGCCGAGCCGGCGGGGGCGGGGGCGCGGCGTCCCGGCGCCCGCAGCTGCCCCTCTCGCGCAGGGCGCGGCGCTGGCCTCCATGGCGGGCCTCATGACGCACGGGCGGCGCCGGTCCGAGCACCTGGAGCCCGCGCTGCGGCGCCTCATCCCGCCCTTCCACGGCGCCGCGGCCGCGCTCACCGCGCTGGTGGATGCCGACGCGCGCGCCTTCGCCGGCTGCCTGGTGAGTGCGCCCCGGCCCCGCGCGTGCCGGGTGGGCTTACCTCGCGGGCGGTGGTTTTAGGCAGCGAGTGTGGCCGTCTTGTTTTGTGGTTTCCGGTTCTGTCCCCGGGGGGCGGCTCTCCCCAGCCCGGCAGGGAGACCCCGGGGTCAGGCGGACGCGCCTTGCTGCGCCCGCACGTGCTGCGGCTTTCACTTATCCAGGGTCTGCCTCGCAAGTGCACCAGCGCCGTTTTTCCAACAGCAGGTGCTAACTGCGTGTCTGTGTGTCACATTTTGGTAATTCTCACAGTATTTCAAACCTTTTCATTGCTCATGCATTTGTGATGGTGAGCTGTGATCTGTGATCGTGGATGTTACTATTGTAGTAGTTTTGGGGTTACACCAACCAAGTCCATGTAAGACGGTGAATGTGATGGATAAATGTGGCCTGTGTTCTGACTGCTCCAGCGATCAGCTGAACCCGTCTCCCTCCCTCCCCTCCAGCCTCCCTGCTCCCTGGGACACAACAATATTGAAATTAGTCCAGTTAATACCCCTACAGTGGCCTCTAAGTGTCCAGGAAAAGGAAGAGTCACACGTCTCTCACTTTAAATCAAGAACTAGAAATCATGAAGCTTAGTGAGGACGGCATCCGAAAGCCGTGACAGGCCAAAACCAGGCCTCTTGTGCCAAACACTTAGCCAAGCTGTGAACACAAAGGAAAAGTTCTTGAAGGAAATTAAGCTACTCCAATGAACACACGAATGATGAGAAAGCAAACACCCTTATTGCTGATATGGAGAAAGTCTGAGAGGTCTGGTTGGAAGATCAAACCAGCCGCAGCATTTCCTCAAGACAAAGCCTAATCCAGAGCAAGGCCCTAACTCTCTTCAATTCTGTGGAGGCTGAGAGAGGTGAGGGAGCTGCAGAAGAAAAGTTTGGAGCTGGCAGAGGTGGGGTCTTGAGATTTAAGGAAAGAAGTCGACAGCCTCCATGACATCAGAGTGTGAGGCGAAGCAGCAAGTCTGATGTAAAAGTGGCAGCAGGTTATCCAGAATATCTGGCTAAGATCAGGGATGGAGGAAGCTTCACCAAACAACAGATTTTCAATGTAGACAAAACAGCCTTCTATTAGAAGATGCCATGTAGGACTTTCCCAGCTACAGAGAAGTCAGTGCCTGGCTTCAAAGCTTCAATGGACAGGCTGACTGTCTAGTTAGGGGCTGATGCAGCAGGTGACTTCAAGTTGACATCAATGCTCATTTGCCATTTGGAAAATCCTGGGGCCCTTAAGAATTATGCTAATTCTACTCTGCTTGTGCTCAGTAAAAGGAACAACAAAGCCTGGATGCCAGTACATTTGTTTACAACATGGTTTACTGACTATTTTAAGCTCATTGTCGACACCTACTGTTCAGAAAAAAGATTCCTTTCAAAATATTACTGCTCACTGACAATGCCTCTGGTCACCCAACAGCTCTGATGGAGAAGTACAGCAAGATTAATGTTGTTTTCATGCCTTTAACACAATGTCCACTCTATAGCCCATGGATCCAGAAGTCATTTATTATTTAAGAAATATATTTCATAAGGCTATAGCTGCCATAGATAGTGACTCCTCTGATGGATCTGGGCAAAGTCAACTGAAAACATTCTAGAAAGGATTGACCATTCTGGATATCGTTAAGAACATTTATGATTCATGGGAGGAGGTAAAAATATCAACATTAATAGGAATTTGGAAGGAGTTGATTTCAACCCTCGTGGATGACTCTGAAGGGTTCAAGTCTTCAGGGGAGGAAGTAACTGCAGATGTAGCGATAGCAAGAGAACTAGAATTAGTGGTGGAGGCTGAAGATGTGACTGAATTACTGCAATTTCATGATAAAACTTTAACAGCTAGGAGTTGCTTCTTATGGATGAGCAAAGAAAGTGGTTTCTTGAGGTGGAATCTACTCCTGGAGAAGATGCTGTGAACATTGTTGCAATGACAATGAAGAATTTAGAATATTACATCAACTTAGTTGGTAAAGCAGTGGCAGGGTTTGAGAGGATTGACTCCAATTTTGAAAGAAGTTCTGTTGTGGGTAAAATGCTGTCAGTCAGCATCACATGCTACAAAGAACTCTTTTGTGAAAGGAAGAGTCAATCAAGTTCATTGCTATTTAATTTTAATAAACTGCCACAGCCACCCCAACCTTCAGCAGCCACCACCCTGATCAGTCAGCAGCCATCGACATCAAGGCAAGATCCTCCACCAGCAAAGAGATTATGATTTGCTGAAGGCTCAGAGGATGGTTAGTATCTTTTTTAGCAATAAGGTATTTTAGACATAACACAATTTCACACTTAATAGACTACAACTACAGTATAGTGTAAATGTAACTTTTATATGCACTTGGAAACCACGATATTTGTGTGATTCACTTTATTACTATATTTGCTTTATTGCAATGGTCTGGAATCAAACCCACAGTATCTCCAAGGTGTGCCTGTAATATTTTCTAGACTTTTATAATCTGATTAAATTCAGATATTGAGAGATGTTTAAAGAGAAATTTCAGCTTTAGAAATTCAGTATAAGAAATAAAGACTGCCGGTAAAGATAACCATTTGGTTAATGTAAGTGCCAGCAGGATTGTATGGTATTGTTCAGTGTGTAACTCCACTTCTTACTTCCTACAGATGCTAAAAGGCAAATGCATAAAAAGCAATGATAAGTCTATATGGTTTTGTATATATAATATACAAAGATATAAGTGGTAACAAGTACAAAAAAAGGGTGAGGGTACGGAGGGCTATAGGAAAAGTATATCTGTACGCTATTGAAGCCAAGTTGGTATCAAACTAAATATGATTGTTATATATTGAGGATGTTAAATTTTAACCCCATAGTAACCAGAAGAAAAATATATGAAAAATATATCCAGATAGGAAAGAGAAGGCAGTCAATATGTTACAACACAAAATAATCAAATAAATATAAAAGTAGACATTAACAGAAGGATTGAAGGACAAAAGAGGTATAAGACTTGCAAAGGCTAACTAGTAAAATGGCAGAAGAAAGTCCTGCATTATCAGTAGTTACTTTAAATGTAAATGAATTAAACTCTCCAGTAAAAAAGGCAGAGACTGGCAGAATGGATAAAAAAAGCATGACCCAACTATATGCTGTCTGCAAGAGATTTACCTTAAAGTCAAAGACACAAGTAGGTTCAAGAAGAAAAGATGGGAAAAATATTCTATGCAAGTAGTATCAATTCAACAGGAAGATGATACAATTATAAACATATATGCCCCTAACAGCAGAGCCCCAAAACATATGAAACAAATACTGACAGATTTAAAGGGAGAAATCGATGATCTACATTAATAGTAGGAGACTTTAACACAGCACTCTCAAGAATGGATAGAACATTTAGTCAAGAAAATCAATAAGGAAATACAAGATTTCAATAATGCTCTAAACCAACTAGACCTAAAAGACATATATAGAACACCACATCCAAAAACATCAGAATACACATTCTTCTCAAGTGCACATGGATCATTCTCCAGGATAGATCATATGTTAGGTCACAAAATAAGTCTCAATAAATTAAAAAATATTGAAATCATACAATATATCTTCTCTGACCACAATGTAGCAGAGTTAGAAATCAATAACAGAGGGATAAGTGAAATATTCAAAAATATATGGAAATTAAACAGTATACTCTTAAACATTCAATGGGTTAAAGAGGAAATCACAAGGGAAATTATACAATATCTTGAGGGGAATCAAAATGAAAATACAACTTACCAAAACTTATGGGATGCAGCAAAGGCAGCCTAAGAGGCAAATTTATAGCTCTAAATGCTTACATTAAAAAAGAAGAAAGACTTCAAATCAGAGACTTAACCTCAAAACCTGAAGAGCTACAAGAAGAAGAGCAAACTAAACCCAAAGTGAGCAGAAGAAAAGATATTAATATCTAACAGATATTAGAGTGGAGGTAAATGAAATAAAGAACAAAAAAATAGAATCAGCAAAACCAAAACTTGGTTCTTTGAAAATATAAATAGAATTGATGAACCTTTAGTTAAACCCAAAGTGAGCAGAAGAAAAGATATTAATATCTAACAGATATTAGAGTGGAGGTAAATGAAATAAAGAACAAAAAAATAGAATCAGCAAAACCAAAACTTGGTTCTTTGAAAATATAAATAAAATTGATGAACCTTTAGTTAGACTGACAGAGAAAAAAGAGAGGATCCCAATAACAAAAATCAGAAATGAAAGAGGGGACATTGCTACTGACCCCAACGAAGTAAAAGGAACTATAAGAGGATTCTATGGACAACTATATGCCAGCAAATTAGAGAAACTAGATGAAATGGACAAATTCTTAGAAACATAAAAACTACCTATACTGACTCAAGAGGAAATAGAAGATCTCAACAAAACAATTACTAGTAAAGAGATGGAATCAGTAATCCAAACCCTCCCAACAATGAAAAGCCCAGGACTAGGGGGCTTCACAGAGGCATCTTACCAAACTTTTCAAGAAGACTTGACTCCAGTTCTGCTCAAACTCTTCCAAAAAATTAAGTAGGAAAGAACACTCCTCATTCATTCCTTGAGGCCAACATCACCCGCATATCAAAGTCAGATAAGGATACCACAAGAAAAGACAAGTACAGACCAATATCTCTTATGACTATAGATGCAAAAATCCTCACCGAAATAGTAGCAAAATGAATCCAACAGTACATTAAAATAATTATATATAACAATCAAGCGGGATTTATCCCTGATATGCAAGGGTGGTTCAACATAAGAAAATCAATTAATGTAATAAACCTCATTAACAGAATGAAGGGGGGGAAATCCATGATCATTTCAATTGATGCAGAAAAGGCATTTGACAAAACTCAGCATCCCTTCTTGATAAAAACACTTTGAACACTAGGAATAGAAGGAAACTTCCTCGACATGAGACAGGGCATATATGAAAAATCCACAGCTGACATCCTACTCAATGGTGAAAGTCTGAAAGCTTTCCCTCTGAGATCAGGAACAAGACAAAGGTGCCCACTGTCACCACTAGTTAGTCAACATTGTACTGGAAGTTCTAGCCAGAGCAGTTAGACAAGATAAAGAAAGAAATAAAAGGCATCCAAAGTAGAAAAGAAGAAGTAAAACTTTCCCCATTTGCAGATGACATGATCCTGTATACAGAAAATCCTGAAAAATCCACAACAACGCTTTTAGAGCTAATAAATGAATTTGGCAAAGTGGCAGGGTACAAGATCAACACCCCCAAATCCGTAGTGCCTCTATACACAAGCAATGAACAACTGGAAGAAGAAACCGAGAAAACAATTCCATTTACAATAGCAACTAGAAGAATCAAATATCTTGGAATAAGCTAACAAAGGATGTTAAGGACTTGTACACAGGAAACCACAAAATATTGCTAAAAGAAATCAAAGAAGACCTAAATAAATACAAGGATATTTCATGTTCATGGATTGGAAGACTAAATATTGTTAAGATGTCAATCCTACCCAAGTCAATTTATAGATTCAATGCAACCCTAATCAAAATTCCAAGAAATGTCTTTTGAAGAAATGGAAAAACCAATCATCAATTTATATGGAAGTGTAAGGATCTCTGAATAGCCAAAGCCAAAGCCATCTTGAAGAGTGAAGTTGGAAGACTCACCCTTCCCAATCTTAAAACTTATTACAAAGCCACAGTAATCAAAACAGCATGGTTCTGGCACAAGGACAGACATGTAGACCAATGGAATTGAATTGAGAGCTCAGAAATCAACTCTTGGATTTATGGTCAACTGATTTATGACAAGGGAGCAAAGGCCACTCAACTGGATGCTGGGAAAACTAAATTAAAAAAAAAATTTTTTTTTTAAAAAGAAAGCAGATCTTTACCTCACACCTTAAACAAAAATCAACTCAAAATGGATCAAAGACCTAAATATAAGGGACAGAACTATCAAACTCTTAAAAGAAAATGTAGGGAAACATCTTCAGGACCTTGTGTTAGACAATTGCTTTTTTTTTTTAGAACAGAACAGGTATATTTCTATTAGACTACCTGATACAGAGGATAGTGTGGTATGGATGAAGAGTATGTATGACAAATAATACAAATATATTTTATTTGAAATAAAAATGCTTATACAGCACAACGAGTCACTTGGAAACACTCTTGCTTGACTGAGCAAAAACAAAGCTGAAGCACAATCACCCTTCTTTTTTGACATGTATTTGGAGATAGGTAGGAAGACACTACTTGGTTTTTAAAAAACTGACCTTCCTTTAAGGCCTGGTCATAGAAGTGTAAACAATGTAAATGAATCGACAATTGCTTTTTAGACTTTACACCCAAAGCACAAGCAACAAAAAGAAAAAAAGATAAATGGGACCTTATCAAAATTAAAAACTTGTGTTCCTCAAAGAGCTTTATTCTGTAAGTAAAATGACAATCTACATAGTAGGAGAAAATATTTGGAAAACACATATCCAATAAAAGCTTAATATCCAGAATATATGAAGAAATCCTTCAACTTAACGACAAAAAGACAAAACTACTAAATTAAAAACTGGGCAAAAGACTTGAGTAGACCTCTCTCCAAAGAAGATATATAAATGGCCAGAAAGCACATGAAAAGATGCTCAACGTCTAGCCATCAGGGAAATGCAAATCAAAACCACAGCGAGATACCATTTCACACCCATTAGCATGGCTGCTGTTTTTAAAAAGGGAAAATTACAAGTGTTGGGGAAGATGTGGAGAAGTAGGATCTCTCATTCATTGCTGGTGGGAATGTAAAGTGCTGCAGCTACTGTGGAAGACAGTTTACTGGTTCCTCAGAAAGCTCAGTATAGAACTACCACATGACCCAGCAATCCCACTTCTAGGTATATACCCAAAAGAACTGAAAGCAGGGACTCAAAAGAGAGATTTTCACATCTGTGTTCATAGTGGCATTATTCACAGTTGCCAAAAGATGGAAGCAACCCAGGTGTCCATCAACCAATAAATGGATAAACAAAATGTGGGATATACACACAAGGTGATATTATTCAGTCTTCAAAAGGAGCGAAGTCCTGATATGACATGACAACATGGATGAACCCTGAAGAAATCGTGTTGAGTGAAATAAGCCAGATGCCGAAGGACAGATGTTGTATGATCTCACTGAAATGAACTAATAGTGAAAGTAAAGTCACAGAGTCAGAATCTAAATACAGGTTACCAGGGGATGGGGTGAGGGTAGGGAATGGGGGGTTAAGGCTTAAAATACGCCGGGTTCCTGTTTGGAACGGTGGGAATGTTTTGGTGGTGGACAGTGGTGATGGCAGCACGGCACTATGAACACAATTAACAGCACTGAAATACATACCTGAATATTATTAAAGGGGAAATGGTAGACTGTGTTTATGTGACAGAATAAAAATTTTTAAAAATCCATGGAACTGTGCTACACAAACAGTGAACCCTAAGGTAGACCATGGCCTATCATTAATGGTGCAGTTATAAAAATGTGCTTTCACCAATAGTAACAAATGTTCCACACATATGCAAGGTGTTACTAATGGGATGGTGTGGTGGTTTGAAGCCCAGGCAAACATGGTCTTAAGGCTAATCCACTCCTGTGGGTGTGGACCCACTGTAACTAGGATTTCTTGTTGAGGCCACCTTCTGTTAAGGAGCGACATACCTCTCCTGTTACTTGAGTCCTTTATAAATGGAATGAATACAGAGAGAGAGAGAAGAAAAGCCATGGAAGCAAGAAGCTGAAAGCAACAAAATCTAGACGAGAAGGGAGACAGCAGCAGATGCTGCCGTGTGCCCTGCTGCGTGGCAGAGGGGCTGAGGATCGCCGGCAGGAAGGCTTCAGGAAGAAGCATCGTCTTGACGCTGTCTTGATTTGGATAATTTCTCAGCCTCTAACTGTAAGCCAATAAATTCCCGATTGCTTAAGCCAGGCCATTTCATAGTATCTGCTTTCAGCAGCCTAGAAGCTAAAACAGGTGGTTTATGGTGTGCCAGTTTGAATGTATTATGTCCCCCAGAAAAGGCCATATTCTTTGATGCAATCTTGTGGGGCAGACATATTGGTGGGGATTAAGTTGGAACTTTTGGATTAGGTTGTTTGCATGGAGATGTGCCCCACCCAGCTGTGGGTGATAACTCTGATGAGATATTTCCATGGAGGTGTGGCCCTGCCCATTCAGGGTGGGCCTTGATCAGTGGAGCCATATAAATGAGCTGACAAACAGAAGGAACTCAGTGCAGCTGAGAGTGATGTTTTGAAGAGGAGCTATAGCCAAGAGGGACACTTGGAAGAAAGCACAGGAGCTGCAGATGAGCGACAGTTTTAAGACAGCCGTTGAAAGCAGACTCTTGCTCCAGAGAAGCTAAGAGAGGACAAATACCCCAAGTGCAACTTAGAGTGGCATTTTTGAGGAACTGCAGCCTAGAGAGGAACATCCTGGGAGAAAGCCATTTTGGAACCAGAACTCTGGAGCAGACACCAGCCACGTGCCTTCCCAGCTAACAGAGGTTTTCCGGATGCCCATCCTCCAGTGAAGGTACCCAATTGCTGATGTGTTACCTTGGACACTTCATGGCCTTAAGACTGTAACTGTGTAACCAAATAAACCCCCTTTTGTAAAAGTCAGTCCATCTCTGGTGTTTTGCATTCTGGCAGTATTAGCTAACTAGAACATATGGGAATCCTGTATTTTATGCATGAGTGTTCTGTAAATGCACATCTTTTCTAATAAAGAAAAATAATAGAGATAACCAGTAGTGATTAGCAATAGGTGAATAATTAGAGAATAAATTGAGGGAAAAGGTAGAAAAATGAATTTAATCCAAAGGCTGGAAGGAAAAATAAAAAACAAACATCAAGGATGCATGGCTTAAGGAAAAGATAAAATGGCAGGACAAAGAGCCCCATTCATCAGTCACCGATGGTGCGAAAACATAAATGCCGTGTCACTAACAGTCAGATGATGCTTCTCTCAGCAATTACATAAGTAATTTCTAGATGGATTCAAAATCCCGCTCTATCCCCTACCTGCCCTCCCCTGCTCTCCCCCAAAACCACAATAAATCACAGAAAACAAAACTAACCCTGGGGTCGGCCAAGCCCCCACGTTGCTGTGGGCTTGGGAAGGACAGACTGGCTTAACATCAGCAAGCTCTGCCCAGTGGAGGCTCCACCAACATGGCAGGGCCCAGCGTCCGGTGGGGAGACGTTTGCAGCACCGGGACAGCCCCGGGATCCGAGGCTCGGAGCCTCTCGGCAGGAGCAGGGGCACCAGCCAGCAAGCCCTGGCCCACCGCCCCGCCCGGGGCCCGGCTCCTCGCGCTCGCAGCGGCTCGCCAGTCACAACAGGGCTCTCGGGGCAGGCGGGACAGGGTGCCAGCGTCCCGGAGGGAGAGGGCCAAGCGCCCCGGGGCAGACCCACGCCAGGCCCCGAGTCCGGGGGAGGAGAACGAGCTCCTTCATGCGCGGACAGAAGTACAGGAGAGGGGCCAGGCCGGGGCAGGGAAGCCCTCACGGGTGCTTGGGTGGCTCTTTGCTCCTTCGGCCTTGGCACAGCTGCAGTCTTGGCGCTCCGACTTTGTGGGGTTGTGCAGCTGGGCTTGGGGGGCAGGAGGGACGGGCAGCTGGGGCGGCCCCTGCCCCTTCTGGCCGTGGCATCTCTCCCGACCTCTCTGACCCTCGGTCTCCTTCTCTGGGGCACTGCCGGCTCGCCAGCCCCTGGGCTCCGGCACTGCCTCCGAGCCGGGCTGTTACCTCCTCCTTCCCGCGCACCCCTGGCATCATCGGCAGTCCCGCTCCCAAGGATGCGGCGTTCACCCCAGAATGTGTCTGTTGACTGGGGAGCCCTGAGTGGTGGTGGTGATGTGGCAGAGGCGAGGCCCTCCAGCCCCCGGGGTCTCCAGCGCGGCCCAGGGGACACGGGCTCCTCTTACTTTGCTCTCGTGGCTGTTTCTGGCAGGAAGCAATGAAGCTGCCCAAGAGCACGGCTGAGGAAAGGGACAGGTGGGTGCCGGGTGGCCGGGGGTGGCCCAGCCGGGCCCCAGGCCCTCGGGGACCCACACGTGTTGGGGGGGGCCCTCCTGTTGCTCGGCCCGTCCCGCCTCCCGGCGCTGTCTGGGGCACTGGCACCCCTCTCTCAGCCAGGCACAGGCTCCTCGGGGTGGGGGGCCCCTGCGGCAGCCCTAGGCCTGCATCCGCAGCCCCCTCGTTTCCAGGCGTGCGGCGGCCGTGCAGGAGGGGCTGAGGCAGGCGGTGGCCGTGCCCCTGTCGCTGGCGGAAATGGTGGCCTCCCTGTGGCCAGCGCTGCAGGAGCTGGCCCTGTGCGGGAGCCTGGCCTACCGGTCGGACCTGCAGGTGCGAGGGGGCTCCCCCGTTCCCGGTGGGGGGCAGAGCTGGGCGGCACCTGCCCTTTTGTCATGCCCCCGTGGCACCTCGTCGAGCAAGGTCTCTGTTTTAAGATGGCCGTTGAGTGTCTCATTCAAGATCAGCAGCTGCAGGGAGCCAGAGACCCCCTAACCCTGGTCCCGGCTGCCCTCCAGGCTCCGCACCCCTCCCCCTGCCCCCCTCTGGCCCCCGGGGCGCTCGGTGCCGGGAGTGGTGAGTGCCCACCCGGGTGCTCCCCGTGTCTGCCGCAGGTGGCAGCCAAAGCGCTCGAGACGGGCGTGTTCGGCGCGTACTTCAACGTGCTCGTCAACCTGAAGGACATCGACGACGACGGCTTCAGGGACCAGGTGAGGGGGTGTGGGCGTCCCGGCTCCAGGCACAGGGGCTGCCTGTGGGGCCGAGAGGTCCAGGTGCTGCGGCTGGAGGGACACTGGGCCTGCCGGGGCCTCCCGCGGGCACCTGGTTCGGGCCCTCGTCCCCCCTCCAGGATTCTGTGGAGACGGTGGTCGGGGCGCCCCTGCACCCCCTCTGCTGCCGGCCGGGCCGGACCCTCCCCGCCCCAGGCCCTCCGAGGGGCACCCCCACACTCTCCCACCCCCCCAGGCAGCTGAGCTGTGCCCCGGGCCCCTGCGAAGCCGGCGCCTCAAGCCCCCTAAGGGCAGTAGGACCCCCGACTGGTACTGGTTTAACCTCAGCCTGATGGCAGCTGGGTGAAAACTCTTTTTTAAATTGCTGTTGAGGAAAATTCACTGAAGGTAAAATTAGCCATTTTACAGTGAAGGGTCCATAGCCTTCAGGACATTCTCAATCTTGCACCACGTCACCCCCACCTCGTTCCGGAGACAACCGCACACAGGCCACCCCTTTCCCCTCCCAGCCCTGGCAGCCACCAGCCCGCTTTCTCTCGGTGGATTTCGTGGTGATTTTAAAGAGCCACTTTGCAGTTTCATACTGGTGTTGCTTTGGACTACGGGTGGCGGCACCGCACCTGTCAGGCTGGGGCCCTGAGCTCGGCCGTCTCGAGGATGTCGTCATCCTCCACTGGGGCAGGGAGGGGACAGCCCCCCGTTCTCCTCTGGGGACACAGCTCTGCCTGTCCATGCAGCATGGCCAGAGCAGATGGCCACACAGGGATGGGGAGGCCGGGGGTCTGCAGGCTCCTCCAGAGTCTCAGGGCAGAGGGGAGTCCCTCCCCCACACCAAGGGAAACCGGTGAGGAGCTGGGGGTCCAGGGGGGCCTGGTCACCACAGAGTGGACAAGCAAGGGGAGCTCACGGCCAGGGAGAGGGGCCCGAGGTGGCAGGACAGACGGCCGTGCGGTTGGACCTGCCAGGGCTGCGGTGGGCCAGGGATGCTGGGCTGGGGCTCAGGGCTGCCACTGGCAGGCGCCCAGTCCCTGTGTCCCTCCTCGCATCTTCAGGTCCGTCAGCGCATCTCCAGCCTCCTGCAGGAAGCCAAGACCCAGGCCGCGCTGGTGCTGGAGAGCCTGGAGGCCCGGCAGGAGTGACCGCCACGGGGAGCCCCTCGCTGGCTCGGCCCCCACCCAGCAGCCGGGCAGCCAGCCCTCCCTGCCCGACGCCCGATGGAGCCCGGCCTGGTGTGTGGGTGTGTTGGGGGTGTCGTGCCTCACCTGGACATGAGTCACCTGGGCATGAGTCACCTGGTTGTGTGTCACCTGGACATGCATTTCCCCCCTGCTGAGCACGTGGGAAGGACAGGTGGCTCCCAGACACGGCCGGTCTGCACGGGACGCAGAAGACGGAAACAAGCTGGCAGGACCTGACGGGCGTGGGAGAGACACCCCCTCCCCTCCACTGTCCCGACCCCGTCCCCCGCTTCTTGGCCCCGCCTGTGTGACGAACACGCCGTCCGGCATTAGCGTCTCCTGATCTTTAAATGAAGGGCCTGTACGTTCCATCTGCTCTGGTGTCTGTTGTCCCATGTCCTGTCGGCTGTCCATCCTCGCCGCTGTGCCCTCGTGGGAACGACACTTGCTGGTCCGTTCTGGGGCCACTGCCCCCTGGGCTGTTCCCGTTCTGGTCTTACGGACACTCCTGTCCGCGCCTTCTGATGGCGGCTCAGCCCGAACGTGGGCGTGGAAGTGCTGAGTCGGGAAGGGCTGCCTTAGGGCTGAGCTGCATCCTCCAGAAAGATACCCAGGACCCCGGCGTGCGCCCTGGTCTGGGAATCAGGCTGTCACGATGGGTTTGGCTAAGAGGAGGCTCTCCTGGAGCAGGCTGAGCCCGAAGGCCCAGAGGACTGGTGTTACAGGAGAGGGACACGGCCCTGAGGGCACGGGGCCTGGGGACACGAGCCGGGGATGGGCTGCAGTGGCGCGAGCCGAGGACTGCCAGGGTGCGGGGCTGTGAGAGGCCAAGGAGGAAGGCAGGGCTGTGTCAGGCCTCCAGCCCCAGGACAGGGTCCGTTTCTGTGGCGTTAGCCCCTCAGCCTGTGGTCCTTTCCCCGCAGCCCCAGGTCTCCGAGGTTCCTGGCTCTGAAACCGCACGATGAGGCAGCTTAACAGTAGGAATTTATTGGCTCACAGTTTGAGGCGAGGAAAGGTCCAAGATCGAGGAGTCAGTAAGGCAATGTTTTCTCCTGAGACTGCGGCGTCCCAGGGCTGCCTGCCGGCGATCCCTGGGGATCCTCAGCTTCTGTCACGTGGTGATGTCTTCTCCTTGCCCTTTGTGTTCCGGTGACTTCCGGCTTCTAGTGTCTCGTGGCTTCCTCCCCATGTCTAAATTTCTTTCTGCTTATAAAGGACTCCAGTAATTCAGAATAAAGTCCAAACTGATCCTGTTGGCCACACCTTAAGTAAAGGTCCTACATACAGGGGTTCACGCCCACGGGGACGGGGTTCCATTTAGGATGCGGTTTCCTGGGTTCACGGCTCCAGGCTCCAGCAGGGGTGTCTCCTCCCCCCCGGTACACTTGCTCTGGCCGCCGGCCTGCAGGGAGGGGAACGCTGGCTCTCCATTAAAAAAGAAATTAAAATAAAATCTCTTCACTCTCCAGTTCCTTCCAGACAGCCTATCAACACGTAAAAAAAGTATAAATGTACTTATTAGACAACAGTATTTAAAGAAAATAATTTGGGGAGTATGTCCTTTATAAGCAAGGCAAGAGATCGAAAAGCCTTACAGAAAAGAATTTATGATACAAAAATTAACAAGTCCAAACCAACTTGTTTCTGGCAGAAGACGTCATATCCAAAGGGAAGCTACCAGAACCGTACTGGAAGTAAAGCAGCTGATGCTGCTGGCGAGGGTGGCCGTGGAGCTCCGTCAGCCCCGGCTCTTCGGGCCGTGGACCCCCAGCTCCCTGGCGTTGCTCCCCGGGGTCCGCTCAGCGTCCCGCACTGGCTGCTGGGCTGGGGCCGGGTTTCCTGGGAAGATTCCTGGAAGTTCCCGTGGCTGTTTCATGGGAGGATGCGGGTCTGCTCAGCCCCAGCAGGCCCCGTGGGGGCTACACCTGTCCTGTGGGCTCATTCCAGGGGCGGCCCCTGTTGGGGGGGGTCTCCCAGGCACGGACCCTGAACCGCTGCCTCCTGCACTGTCCCCCCTGTCAGGGGTCCAGGTGGGGCTCCCTGGGGGCGGGGCAGGCGGGCAGCCGGGCTGGGGGCACCTGATCTGGGCCCCTGCCCGCCCCCAGCTGTCCTGGTCGCCCAGCTGCCCGGCCCGCAGCCCGATTCCCCCTCCGCCCCCTGCCGTCCTGTCCCAGCCGGCGTCTTCAGGACTCACGGCCGTCCCCACGAAGAGATGCTCTACCTCAGAGCACAAAGACCGGACACCCCCTCTCGGCCCCTGGTCTGCACCATGCCGCTCTCTGCCTTCCGTATCTGCAGCCTCTGGGGACCGCGAGGGGCCCTCCGGACCCACGGGAAGGAATAATAGATGTTCACATGTCAGCGCCCCTTCCTCTACCACTCCCCCAGGAGGCCAAGTGGGGCTCACTCCACGGAGAGGGCAGTTGCAGTGGGTGGGGGATGGCCGTCACTGCCATTGTCAGTTGGTGCCACAAGCTGTCGTGATGAGGCATTCCTAAATCAGGGTCCCTTGGCGCCTGCACAGTGCTCGCTGGCTGGGCCGCTTCTGGATTGGGCTGTGTACCTTGCTCAGCACCTGCAGGGCTGGACGCCCTCGCTGTGCTGGGGCAGCAGTGGCCCTAGTGTCATGGGTGGGACCCGCGTGCAGGGGCATTCCCGTGGCCGTGCCCCCTGGCAGGCAACCAGCAGGTTGAGGGGACCCTCAGCCTTTGGCACACCTGAGGGCTCTGTTGAGCTCCCAGGGGCCTCCCAGGACCCCTGCTCACCGACATTGCTGGTGCTGACATCTTGGAAGTGTGGTTTCTGGCTGCCTTGCTGTGTACTTACCTGTCCCCACCTCCTTCTGTGATCTCTGGCCCCAGGTGAGCCCTCTTGACTCACCTGAGAGGCGCCTGCACCCAGTGTTGCCTTCCCATACCCCTGCTGGGGCCTCGTCCCCATGGGGTCACAGCACGGCTGGGCGGGTTGAGTGGCACAGCAGGCCTCCCGCAGACCCTGGGCCCCGGCTAAGGACACAAGGGTCCCAGGTGTGTCTGGGTTATGGAGGCGCATGAAGCTACCGCCAGCTCCTAACAGTGACACCCCTCAAGGCAGGAAGCGAGTTGGAGAGTCTGGGAATGTGGAGGCCGAGGGGAGGCCGCAGGGGCAGACATGCCGGCCAGTGACAGTCAGCACTGTATGTCCAGCCCCTCACGACATGGGGGCCGGTGGGGTCCTCTCAGCCTGATGGCACCTGCCTCTGGGCTGGCTCGCCCTCCCTGGGGACCAGGGCCAGTGGGGCAGCCTGGGGCACCCCCAGAGGGGCTCACACGGGGGTCACAGGGGCCAGCCGAGTCCCCAAGGTCCCCACCCACTCATGGGGGTCTAACGAGCCCTCTGCAAGGGGCAGGACTCTGCACAGCGCCCTGGGGGTCGAAGGCTATGGCGCCAGGTCCTGGCATCACGAGGAGGCACGAGGGGCTGCCCACACCAGCCCCCTGCTCCCCTGGACGGGGTCCCGGGCTGCTCGCACAGAGAAGCCTCTGCCTCCCGCGCCCCCGATCGTGGGGTGTGCTGGCTGAAGCACCGTCCTCTGGGTCCTCTGCACATTTGGGGGGAATGGAGGGGTCTCTGCTTTCTCCTGCCAACTCTCCCTGGCTTTTTGGAGGAGGGGAAGGGGGCAGAGGGAGGGGAGATGACTGGTGTGACATCCTCCGCGTCCGCCACGAGCTGGGTGGGCAGAAGCATGAAAAAGTGAGCCAAATCCCAAGAGGGCACAGGTGCTGGCGAGAGCAGAGTGAGAGCCTCCGGAACCGAGGGGTCCCCGTGGAGCTCTCCAGGGGTGAGCCTGGAGCACCCAGGGTGGGAACAAAGTGTCATCAAGGTTGCCAAAAATAAGAGAATGTATCTGTATGTGCAGGCATGCAAGTATGTGTATTTATTGTGATGGTCTGGAGACTTCAGAGACCCAAGAAAAATAGGTTTTTAAAATAAATTCATTCCTGTGGCTGTGGACCACATTCCCTGTAAGGATCTTTGGTGAGTGGAATCTTAAATTAAGATGTGACCCACCTCATGCAGGGTGGGTCTTAATCCTCTTACTGGAGTCCATTATAAGAGGATGAAACAGAAAAGAACAGAGAAAAAACCCCACAGGACCAGAGAGAGCCCCAGAACCCAGAAGAGAAGAGAGAGAGCAGATGCACCACGAGCCTGGGGCACTGGCAGAGGAGCCCAGGGTTGCCAGCAGCCAGTCTTCGGGAGGAAGGTATCTTGACCATGTCTTGATTTGGACGTTTTCACGGCCTCAGAAGTGTAAGCTTATAAACCAATAAATTCTCATTGTTAAAAGCCAGACTATTTCTGGTATATTGCATTTCAGCAACTTTAGCAAATAAAAACAATGCTGCGTGTGCATGTAGCTATGTATGTGTACATGGGTGTAGGTACACACACACTCACGGACAGACCACGTGCTCACAGATATGTGTATCTACACACACAGGTACGTATAGACGTAGGAATGTGCGTGTGCCTGCACGTGCAGGTCTGCATACCTGTGTGTACGTGCACATGTATTATGCACACATTACACATCTGTATATATGCACACTTTTATGCATGCGTGTGCATATAGAATATTCTCAGCAAACTAGCTAATAGTTTTAGAAGCACCTGGATGCTTTGGGGATGGAGAGTTCCTGCTCAAGCAGCAGTTTTCAGCCCAAAAGGCCGACAAGAAAGGGTTGGCTTCCCCGGTTGGGAGGGTCCAGCCATCCTGAGTGCCCTTGGGGGCCGGTGTAGCCGCCAGCACCTCAAGGTGACACCTGCCCTCGGGAGGAGGGCCCCCCAGGCACAGCTCCGGGCGGGGCTGAAGAGAGGCGGGTGGGGGTTGGGGAGGCAGGCGGCTCCCAGAGACCCCTGAGGGGCTGGGGCGGGGGCCTGCGTGTCCAGACAGGGGCGACCGCAGGCAGGCGGCACAGACGCGGGTTCACAAGCCTTTATTGGACCGCGGGGCGTCGTCGCCCAGCTCACAGTCTGACAGGCGGGCTGGGGGCCTCGGCCGGGACCCGGGGGCAGGGCTGAGGAGGGGGCGCAGGGCGGGCTGGCTGGGAGGGGTGCGCGCGGGGGCAGGGCCTCGAGGAGGGTCCGGGGGCGAGACCGGCAGAGGGGCTTGTCGGTGCGGCCCGGGACGCCGGGGAGGCCCCGAGGCCGCGAGGACCGCGCGGGGTAGAAGGGGCAGTCCCTCGGCGGCGGGCGCCCGATGGAGAGAAGGGCCGGAGGGCGAGCACCGGGGCCCGGGGGGGATCCCCGGTAGCGGCTGGGAGGCGGCGCAGAAGCCTGGGGGGCCAGGGGCTCGCCTCTTCCAGGGCGCCCCCCCCCCCCTTTCCGGAGAGACCAGCACCCGCGCGCGCACGAGGGCGCGCCTGGAGGCCGTCGAGGGCACGCGGGTTTGGGGGTGGCCTGACCCCCTCGGCCGGGTTGGATCAGCACCATGAACGAAGGGTCCCGCCTCCTCCCTGCGGGGCGCGGGGGGCGCGAGGGGCGCGCGGCGCGGCTAACAGATCCAGCGGATGAACCTGTCGAAGAAGCCGGGCTGCACCAGGCTGTCGTAGTCTTTCTCCCGGAACACGGCGGCCGCGTCGCCCAGGCTGAGCGTGGCCAGCACGTCGGCGTCCACGTCGCTGCCCACGGCCACCACGGTGGGCACCACGTTCTGCTTGCGCATGGAGTGCACCGCCTCCTCCAGGCTCTCGTTGCCCGTGACGCCGTCGGTGAGGAAGACGAAAGACAGCTCGGCGTGGCGGCGCGCCCCGGCCCGGGCGCCGCGCACCACGTTGTTGATGGCGTGCACGATGCCCGCGCCCACGTGCGAGAAGGAGTTGAGGTAGCGCGCGCTCTCCAGCGCCTCGTGGATGACCGTGAGGTTGGCGGTCAGCGGGAAGGTCACCTGCTGCTCTCGCTGGCCGCCGTACTGCAGCAGGGCCACGCGGGCGTTGAGCGGGTCGTCGTCCCTGCGGGCCAGCGTCAGCCGCCGCGACACCTCCTCCACGAAGCGCCCGGCCTTGCGGAAGTTCTGCTCGCCCAGCCGCTCCGAGCCGTCCAGCAGGAAGACGACGTCCACGGGCCGCTGGGTGCACTGGGCCACGTACAGCTCTGGGGGGAGAGATGTGCGGTGGGGCCAGGCCGGCGGCACCGGGTTCCAGGCCCCCCCAGGTGAGGCCCCTCTCTGGCTGATCCCTGCACCCGTCTCCAGATGCCCCCTCACTGGGCTCTGGGGGGCACTGGATCCCAAGCTCTGAATCGGTGGGTGCTCCCTCAGGATGGCCGTGTCTGCCCCACGGTTCCTCCACCCAGGACACCCGCAGTTCCAACCGAAAGTGTGGCCGGCATTCCATCCCGCAGCGCTGGACACTTGGCTGTCCTACCCCCAGGACAAGCTCCCAACCCTGAGGTCTGGAGACCCCCCAGGGGGCAAAGGTCTCTATTTCTGTCCACCAAGCCCCATCCCAGGCCCTCCTGCCTGGGAGGGCTCTGCAAAGCCCCTGCTCAGGAATTCGCCAGCATGTGTGTGGGGGATGTCACCACCAGCACTTTACATTTGTGAAGACCCTCGGCTATGACCTAATGGGTCAATGGGGTTGAGCCCCTCTTCTGGGCATGCCCCCAGGGCCTGCACCACTGCCCCTCAAGCCCCCTTGGACCTGGCTGGTTGATCTTGCAGACCCTCATGGATCTCTGGGGGCAGGGCGCAGCCAGGTCTCCAGGGGCATGGGTGCTTTAGTGCACCCCAAAAACCTACTGCCCTGAATGGGCTGGGCTGCCATCCACACGCCATGGACACCCAGCTGGGCCAGGCTGGACCCCCCCACCAAGGTCCACATGCCAAAGCTGAGTGAGAGGGTGGCCCACCCTCCCACAAGAGTCCAATTCCGTGGCCCCACGTCCCCTCCCTCCTGTGGGTCGCTGGGATGGACTCGGGTCACAGCCCTGGTAGGTGGATCCTGGGCCAAGAGTGACCAGTGGCCCCATGACTGAGACCATCACCCAGGGCCCAGCTGGGAGCCCCGAGGGGTGAGAAGTCCCCACCTGCACAAGCAGGTGGGCTAACCCGTGCCCCTCCTCAGCCCCGGCAAGTTCACTGAAACCTCGTGTTCTGCACTGGTAGAGGGTTCAGAGCAGGCACCCTGAATCTGAAGGACACCCCAGGGGATGCCCCGCACAGCGACAGGCAGAGGGAGCGCGTTTGCTGGCAAACGGTTCTTTTAATGAGCTTATCAATGACGGCAGCTTATTTTGGTGGCAGTGCCAACGCAGAGCAACTTCCCTAAGTCAGGACAGCTCACACCTGCTGAAGACGCCCACCCTTCTTGTAAGTCCTCTCTGTGCCACTGGATTCTCCAAGTTCCAGCAGAACTAATGAGCGTTTCCACCCTTGTCACCACGCACACAGAACACCATTGGGGTGACTGCCTGGGGGGGCTGCTCCCCGATGCATGACGTGGAGACAGACAAGCGAGCACTGGGCGGCAGAGTCCGCGGTCGAGCTGGGGGCTTCTGATGGTTGGGAGGATCCCGCAGGTGGGGGGGGGCAGGGAGGAGCCCCCCCACTATTCTTGGGCCTGGGTGCACGAGAGCAGCAAGGGTGGCGTCTGGGGTGCCCTTGCCGACCGTGCTCCCAGCGACAGATGCCAGGCAGTGGGGACAGATGCCCGGAGGATGGGGTGCTCAGCAGGCGCCTTGGGGGGGCTTGCCCAAATGGACCCGACGCCGGCTCCGAAGCCGGCAGCATTAGCCTGCTGGGACCCTGCCGTGGGGGGCCGCTTCCCCGAGGCCCCAGCCCTGCACTGCCCACGTGGGGGTGGGGGAGCCCTGAGGACCGAGTGCACACGGACCCAGGCCCGGCCTGAGCCTGGGGAGGGGCTGCGTTTCCCCCACCTGCACGCCCCACGCCAGGCAGCTCTGCCAGGCTGGGAGTGTGGTCGGCGAGTAATGGCCCCCAAAGATGTCCACGCCCTCGACCTCAAGACTGTTACTTCATGAGGAAGGGGGGGTCTCTATAGATGTGATTAAATTAAGGACCTAGAGATGGGGAGGTAATCCTGGACTTCCTGGGAGGCCCCTAAGTGCCACTACAAGTGTCCTTATAAGAGGGAGGTGGACGGGGGCAGAGCTGGGGCAATGTGGCCACGAGCTGAGGGGGAGCAGGAAGGCCCCCCCCAGGTCCTTGGAATTGACTGTGGTGTTTTAAGCCCGGTCCATGCTGCTTTGTTGTGGCAGGAGGCACAGGCCTGGCTGCCCCTGCATGGTGCCCACGGCTTCAGCAGAGAGCCAGCGCGGTCTCGGCGTCCCCTACGATGTCCCTGTGCACCAGCTTAAAGGTGTCAATGAAGAGCTCCATCCAGTCCTGGCGCTCCCTGCCCGTGGCGAACTTGGCCCGCTCGGCCGTGTACACCAGCACGGCCACCAGCTTGGAGTAGGAGGCCGGGTCCTGCGTGAGCTCCGTGTTGTTTAGCAACTGCCGGATGAGGGGAATGGTCCTGGGGAAAGTGGCGTCGGGCCCCTCTTCCGTGCGAAGGAAGGAGACCGGGGGTGTGCCGCTAGTCTGCGGTCCATCTGCAGAGAAGGTCGTGAGGGCGTGGGGTCAGCGGCTGCACGGCGGGGGGCTGAGGGCACCTCTCCACGGAGATGGGCGTTAGGCCACAGCCAAGACAGGCAAGGAGGCAGCAGGGCTTGTCAGGAGGCTTGTGGGTGGGGTGGGCAGGGATTTCGGGGCACCGGCAGCGAAGGGGCAGAAGGTCGGGCGGTGCCAGAGCCAGCAGCACCCACCCTACGGCGCACAGAGCCAGGGACATCTTCAGAAATGCATGTATCCCCTCACCAACCTCCCAGCCACAGGTTTATTTTATTTTGAAATTTCAAATAGCTTTGAGGGGGTGAGCTCTGGAAGCTCAGCGGGAGGTGGGTTTGGGGGGGTCTCTGAGGAGGTCTAGAAATTGCCCTCCTCCCCGCAGCCTGCCCCTGCCCAAGCGAGCTGCTGCCACGTCCGCAGTGGCTGCGGAAGCGCCCGGTGGAACCTGCTGGGTCCTGAGCCCTGGGCTCGCGCCGAGCCATTGTGCGGTCTGGTCCCTGGGCTGGGTCTGCTCTCTAGCCCCGCGCACACCCTGGCTAGCTGGCCGGACCCCGTCCCCGGTGGCTCTAGTGGACACGTCAGCACCAACCCAGCTGCCCGCAGCTGGCTCTTGGCCCCTGCCCGTCTCCCAGTCTCCCCTAGAGCCCCGACAGCCGGGCCTGGTTGAAGGTACAACTGTGACCTGCATTTCTGTGGAAGTTCTGACGGGTTAAGTCAGGGGCCTCAGCCCCGCCCCCAGGCTCCAGCGGCCGACGCGTCTCCCCAAGGAGGCTCCCCTCAGACCCATGCATGCAGAGGAGCCCGTGCTGGGACACGCTCCCTGCCGCAGCCCCGACGCGGAACAGAGTGACCCAGACTCCAGGCAGCTCCCCTCCCTGGAGGCCGCCCCGGGTCGGGGGGATGGCTCAGGGCTCCGGAAAGGCCTGCCCCTGCTCCCCAGCGGGAATGTCAGGTGACGTCCCCGACCCCTGCCGGACCCCGGCCCTCGCCAGGCCCTCCCCTTTGCTTTGGTTACAACCAACCAAATCCCGGAGACGAGGACTCCCCACAAGCAAGGCCGCCTTTACCGCAAGAGGCAGTGCGGGAGAGCGGACAGCCCTGTAGCTGCGCCCAACCCGAAGGGGATCCACGCCCGGGGGCGCTGCGCAGCTGGGGGCGTCCTCCCCTCGAGCCCCTCGTCCAACGGGCGGTGAAACCGCCTCGGGAGGAGCACGAGCGAGGCACAGAGCCGTGACGCGCGGGTCAGGTGGGGACAGCCCCGAAAGCCCGGGCTCAGGGGCTCAGGCGGCCGGGACTCCCCGCCCTGCGCCCTCTCCGCGGCGACGGGGGACGGGCTCGGGTCCCGGGCGTCCCGGCCGAGAAGCCTGCCCCGGGGGCTGCTGAGTGTCGGGGGCTTCCGACTGCAGAGGGGCCTCGGCCCGCGGGCGCTGCCCCCAGGGTTCGGCCCTCGGTCCCCCAGCCCTGGGCGCTGGGCGGCGCCGCCTTACCTGTTTGGCAGGGAAGTTCGGGGCAGACGATCTGCGGGTCTGGAAGAGAGAAGCGGCCGGGGGTGCCGGTCAGCGTGCGCGGGGCGCCAGGAGCAGGGGGCGGCGCTCAGTCCCGGGCGGGGCTCTGGGCGCCGCGGGCTCCGTCCCCCGCTGTGGGCACCCGCCCCCTTCCCGCCCGGTCTGCGCCTGCGCCTCCGGCCCTCTGCGCAGCAGGAGCCCGGGGGTGGGGGGCTCGTCAGTGCCCGCCCGGGCCGGGCTTCCTCCCACGCCGCTGAGTGGACCCGGGTCCGCTGCACAGCAGGGGCGGGCGGGGGCGGCGGGGCCTGCGGCGCCGGGGGCGGGACCCTGCCTGGTTGGGGTCCCGCCTGGTTGGGGTCCTGCAGGGTTCGGGGATCCACTGGGTTGGGGTCCCGCCGGGTTGGGGTCCTGGGGGACGGGGCTCCAGGGCGGGGTCCCGCTGGGTTGGGGTCCTGCGCGCGGTCCCGGCGCCCACTCACCCGGGCACAGCA
This sequence comes from Choloepus didactylus, assembly GCF_015220235.1. NCBI lineage: Eukaryota > Metazoa > Chordata > Mammalia > Pilosa > Megalonychidae > Choloepus > Choloepus didactylus. The sequence continues at coordinate 614,610 of NC_051307.1, forward strand.
CGTCCTCCATGTCGTCGATGAACTGCTCGGCCACCAGGTCTGAGAAGAGCGTCATGTTGCGCACCTGCTGCGGCTTGTCGCAGGCGATGGAGTACAGGTTCTCGCTCTCGTGCTTCTCGTGGAACATGTCTCCGATGCCGATGGCTGTGACGGTGACGTCGCGGTCGCACAGCGCCCGCAGGTTCAGGTCGTCGTCGCGCGGGTCGTGCCGCCCGTCCGTGATGACCACCGCGAACACGCGCGTCCTCTGGCGCCGGCTCTCCTTGATGAGCTGGTTGTAGGCGAACTTGAGGGCCGAGGGCGTCCACGTGCCGCCCGCGATCCACTCGAGCTTCTTGACGGCCTCCTTGAAGCTGGACAGGGAGTCGATGCGCTCGTCGTCCAGCGGGACGGCCTGGAAGGTGCCCTCGTGGCTGTACTGCACCACGCCCACGCGCGTCCCTGCAAGGCGGGCGGGCTGAGCCGGGGCTCCACCTGCAGCGCCCCTCCCCGCAACTGGGCGCCCCTGACCTGTGTCCGACTTGGGGTCCTTGGCGATGGCACCCAGCCGGTTGACCACGTTGATGACGAAGTTCTTCTCCAGGGTGAAGTTGGTGTAGCCGATGCTTTCCGAGCTGTCGATGACGAACACCACGTCCAGGGCCCCGCAGCGCTTCTCACAGTCTGCGGGCACAGCGGGCGCGGGTGAGCAGGGGGCCGGGGCCCAGGGGCCCAGGGATGGAGGTGTGGTGGGAAGGAGCATGCCCCCCACGCCCTGACTCGGCCCCCCACGCACCGCAGCAGCCGCAGGTCTCTCTCACGTAGGTCATGACGTCACACTCCTGCAAGGCGGAAGGCGTGTGGGCGGGGCCGTCCTCGGCTCCCAGAAGAAATCCCAGGGGGAGGGTCTCCCCAGACAGGGTGGGAGCCCAAGAAGGTGCTTCCACGTGAGAGTCCGGGGCTCCCGGCCCGCCAGCAGGCACCCGCCAGCAGAGTGTGAGGGGTGGAGGACGGAGGCGCCTCGCTGACCTCACCCCGCCCCTGCTGACCCCACCCTGCTGACCTCACCCCGCCCCTGCTGACCCCACCCTGCTGACCTCGCCCTGTTCCTGCTGCACAATTTTAGAAGGAAGGAGAAAGCTTTCAAACAAGGCTGTGGATCCGTCCCTGACGTGACACCTACCGTGAGGCCAGGGTCTCCCGGGGGACCAGGCTCGCCCTGTAGGAGGAAGGTGGGAACCATCAGAGCTGAGCTGAGCAAGGCCCGATCCGTTCTCCAACAGGCACCTGGGACTCCAGTGCCCCTGCCCACCACAGGCCAGCCTGTCCCGGAGCTCTCGGGGGCCCTGCGCAGAGCTGCAAGGTGAGGTGGCCTTGGAGGGCTGGCCCAGGGCTGTGGCACCCTCGACAGGGTGAAGGCACCCACAGCTGACCTACCTCAGGTCCTGGGACTCCTCTTGGCCCTCGTGGGCCAGGCTCACCCTGGGGACCAGGATCTGCCTGAGAAGTAAAAGGGCAAATGGGATTCAGCCAAGACCTTGGGGGGGGGGGGGCTGCACACTTTGGGGTATGTGCTCCCACACCCCATGATCCTGCCCCATGGCCTGTCCCCACAGCCCTGCCCCATGGCCCCTGCCTGCCTGGGTTTGTCAGTGACAGGAATGAAGCTTTGCCCCTTCTTGTTCTGTGCCTGACACCAGGTCAGGAACATCCAAGCATTTGACAGAGTCATGAGCAACCCCACCAGAGCTTGTCCCACCAGTGAGGGCAGACAGGCCAGCAGAGCTCACAGACTAGCTCAGACAGATAACAGCTGAATCCAAGGCTATTCTCACTTCATTATCATACACCCATTAACCCGTCCATCCATCCACCAATCTATCCACTCATCCATCCAACCATCCATGCATCCATCCACTTATCCATCCAACCATCCACGCACCCATCCACCTGTCCATCCATCCACCAATCCATCCATCCACTAATCCATCCAACCATCCATGCATCCATGAATGCATCCATCCATCCATCCACTCATCCATGCACCATCCTTCCACCCATCCACCCGTCCATCCATCTACCAATCCATCCAACCATCCATGCATCCATCCTTCCATCCATCCACTCATCCATGCACCCATCCTTCCACCCATCTACCCATCCATCCATCCATCAATTCATCCAACCACCCATCCATCCACTTATCCAACCATCCATGCATCCACCCAACCTTCCATCCACTTATCCATCCAACCATCCATGCATCCATCCATCCACTCGTCCATCTGACCATCCATGTATCTATCCATTTCTCCACTTATCCACCCAACCATCCATGCATTCATGCATCCATCCATCCACTTACCCATCCATTTATCCATCCAACCATCCAGGCACCCATATACCCATCATCTATCCATTCATTCATCATCCATTCATCTGTCCATTCTCCCATCCTCCCATCCATCCACTTATCTATCCATCCATCCATCGGTCCACTCACCAATCCATGCATCCGTCTACCTACCCACCCACCACACCTCTACCCTCCCATTCTTCATTCTCTCATTTTCACCCACTCATCCACCCCCCATTCTCCAGTCAACCACCATTCATTCCTTGCTCCTTTATCCTTCACTCCTTCAGTCACCTGCTCATCTACAGCCCTCGCTGGTGCCGACTCTGCCTGGCCTGTGCTAAGGGCGCGAGGAGCAGAGGACACAGGCCTGGTGTCAGCTGACGAGCAGCCGCTTCAGGGGGTGCTGGGGGTGAGGAGGGCGTTGGGAGGCAGCTGGCAGGGCACATCCTCCCACCCCCAGCCCACCAGCCTGGGCCGTGGTGACGGGACGGTACTCACAGGTTCTCCCTTCTCTCCTTTCCTCCCGGGGGCTCCTTTCAGGCCAAAGTCGCCTCTGCCTCCCTGAGACACGAGACACGCAGTTAATCCTCAGGACAGACGGACACGTCTGTGCTGCTCTGCGCTCCCTCCCAACCCTCCAACAACCAGCCGACCAAGGACCCGCGTGGGAAACAGGCTTGCAACGCGGGCGCTGCTGAGTGGCAGTGTTCATGTGGAATCCGGGCAGGCGCTGGCTTCCGGTTTGGGAACATCACGGCCATCAGGACTGTTTAACCGGGGAGCCGTGCACTGGTGGTAAGAGGGCCCGGGCTTCCGTGCCATGGGGCTGGGGGCCCCCTCCGGGGGAGCAGGAAGGGGCCTGGGCTGGGTGAGGGGTTCCCTGTACACACCTCGGGGCCGCGCGGGCCAGGCTCGCCTTTTTCTCCCTGTGAAGCAAACGTGGGTCAGGGCAGCTCGTGGGGGACCAGGAGAGCAGATGCTTCCATGCCCACATCCCCAGGACGGGGAGGCTGACTTGGCAGCTGCGGGGGTTCTCCGTGTTGCCCCTCATCCCTTCCCTGACAGGTGGCGTCACTGCGCTTTTTACTGAAATACGCCCTAGCGTGGCGCTTTATGTCTAAGAACATGTGTGGCTGGCTGTGTCCTGGCTGGTGAGTGCTCCCTCCATCCCACCTGCCCCCCGCAGGACCCCTATCCTCTGCTCAGTCTGGCACTGTGGGGAGGGGGCTGCCTGGCTCCCACTTGGTCCCTTGGAGACCTTCAGGTCACTGTGACAACATCTGCACGCCTGGAACTGTCCCATGCCAGGACTTACGGGTGCTCCTCGGGGTCCAGGGTAGCTGAATCCGGGCCTGCCGGGGTCTCCCTAGAGGACAGGAAAGGGGTTCAGGGTGGGTCGGGGGGGTTTGAGCCGTTGGTATGAACAGGGACTGCACTGGGTGCAGCAGGACGATCTGGGCCGGCCGGCATGGGTGTGTGTGTGCACACGAGCGGGGATAGCAGCTGGTGTGTAACTGTGCAGAGGGGACCATCTCGGGGTCTGGGTGGGAGCAGGGGGCTGGTGGGCTGCACCTGGCCATGGGCCTCTGGGTTATGGGGTCAGTGTGCAGAGAGGTGGGGGGTGGAGGCAGAGAGGCGGGGGCCACAGAGGCAGGGAGAGCGAGGGTGGGGGCAGGGAGGTGGGGAGTGGGTCAGTGGCCATAAAGCTGCGCTGGCCGTGTCAAAACAACAGGCCCCAGGCCCCATGGCCGCCGCGCAGTCAGTCTGCCCCCAGGGGTACCCTCTCCCCCCAGCAGAGGGAGGGCTGCCCGATGCCCCGGGACCCAGGCCCAGCCTTGCTCTGGAGAGAAGGATGCGGGCCCAGCTGTCAGCCCCCCACCTGCCCCCTGTCCTGTCCTGGGCCCGGGGTCAGTTCCTGTAGGGGGATTTGCTGCTGCCTGGGTACCTTGGGGCCGGGCGGTCCAGACTCCCCACGGGGACCAGCGTCGCCAGGGTCTCCCCGAGATCCCTGAGGATGGCAGAGGGGGGCAGTCAGCAAAGATGGACACGGATGTGCACTGGTGGCCGCTGGGCCTTGCTTCCTTGGGGCCACAGACTGGGGCATCCTGGGGGCCTGAGGCTCCCCTCCTGCTCCCCAATTCCGTGAATGCCATCCAGGCACCCCCCCTACCTTCCCCGTGCCCCCCGGCCACCCTCTGGTCTGGGCACACGGTGGGGAGTGGGCTGGGCAGGGGCTGGGCAGGCCAGGGTGGGGGGTGCGAGGCCCTGGCTGGCAATGGGGAGGGACCGTGAGGTCGAGGGAATGGGGGCCCTGGGACAGGCTCCCCTCAAGCAGCGGCTACTGACCTGATTCCCTGGCTCCCCAAGAGCCCCTGAGGGCCCCCTGGGCCCAGGCAGGCCACGGTCTCCCTGGGAAGAAAGGAAACGAGGCTGTGGTCAGCTCACCTGACCAGGGGCACCCCAGAAACCCTGTTATCGCTGCAGACATCAGCAGGACACCCCTCCTGATCCCCGCCTCAGGACTACCCCCCGGGCCTCCCATGAGTCTTGGCCTGGCCGCAGCCCTGACCCTGCCGGCCCTGGGGGGGCACGGGGAGTGGAGATGAGGTGGGGGCAGGGTGGGTCCCTGGAGCAGAGAACGGGGTGCCCCCTGGCCCCTCATTTCCTGGCGTCAGGACGATGGGACCCAGGCCGCGTGGCCGCTGTGCGGTCAGTCTGCCCCCAGGGGTACAGAGGGAGGGCTGCCTGCCGCCCGGGACCCCGCTCACCTTGGCTCCTTTGCTGCCGACCTCTCCAGCCAGGCCCCGGGGCCCCTCGGGGCCAGGGTCCCCCTGTGGGGAGAGAGCCTCAGTGAGGTCTCAGCGGCTGGCCCCTGCCCAGGAGGCTGGCGTGGCCAGTGGGTGTGGGAAGGGTGGGGGTCCTCCAACTCTTCGGAGAGGTGGATGTGGGTCATGGGGGCCACTGGCCCTGACCTCTCCCTGCCGCCCACCTGCGCCCCTCAGGCCCCCAGCGGGAGCGTGGGGTGGAGACCCTTCTGCTTCCCGGACCCCACAGGTGCTTGATGAGGGGAGCCCGGGCGTCACTGCTGCTCTCCTGGGGGAGGGTATGTCCTCCATGACTCAGGGACCCCTTGGCACCACAGGGCAGGCTAGGAGGGATGGGAGACACATGGGGAACAGCTCTCTGCTGCAGCCACTCACCTTCTCCCCCTTGGGCCCGTCGTTCCCTGGGCCGCCCTTGGCTCCGGGGTCTCCTCTGCGTCCCTGGGGGGAAGACGGGTGTGTCAGTGCAGGAGGGACAGGACCCGGGGAGGCCGGGCCGTCAGCCCTCAGGCGGGGGCTCTGTGTGGGGCTCAGGCGCCACGATGGGGACCCTGATGTTTCTGCCCCCCCCAGGAGGACTCTAGCTTTTGGTTCTGGGGACCTCGAGCCAGAAACTGGTGTTGCTGGTTGGGTTTTGCCCGAGGACTGGGCAGATGACACGGGGAAGGGTGTCCACTAACGGGGCCGGCCTGGCCGCCCGCTCTCCGCTTGGACCCCTGGTCTCCGCCCTGGGGGGTCCGGCCCTGGGCCTGGGTCTCCCTTCAGGATGGCCCCAGGGTGGGGCACTTGGCAGCCCCAGAGCCTGGGCTTGTCGTCTGGTCCTCATGAGGTCCTGGGGGGTGGGGGCACTTCACGGGGGTCTCCGAGGGCCTTGGCATGGGGGTCCTGCGTGCCCCTCCACGACGGCTCTTCCCATGCCCACCGCAGCTGGGGACGCTGAGGCCCCTTGGGGAGCCCAGGGAGAGTCTGGTCCCCAAAGCGGGGTGGGCCGGCCGTGGGGAGGGGCTGGGGGGCCGGTGCCGCTGTCCTGGACACCCCGGGAGACGGGGACTCACGGGCTCGCCTCGGGGTCCACGAGGGCCAGGCCCGCCCTTGGCCCCCTTCACACCAGGACTTCCAGGGGATCCGTTGTTGCCTTGGTAACCCTGTGGAGAGGAGGGGGTGCCGTTGGGATGGCCGAGGAGGGGCCTGTCACTGGGGGATCGGGGCCTGGGACGTGGGCACCGGCTGCCGTCCTCCCCCTCCCCGCGTCACTGACACCCCGACCCCGCTGGCAGCAGCCAGGGTTCTGCTGTCTGGTGCGCGGCTGGGAGGAGAGTGGGGACCCCGGCCAGCGGCCACTGGCCTTGCTCTGCCTGCAGATGCGCCGAGGGCACTTGCCTTGCTGCCCTTCGCCCCGCTTTCTCCCGGGGGCCCTCTGCGTCCGGGGCGGCCGGTGTCCCCCTGGGAGGGTTTGGAAAAGTTAGGCTCGTGGCCCTTCGGATGCCCGGCGGCCGAGGTGGGACCCCGGGCTGTGGCCCCTCCTCCGTCTGCCCGGGGTGCTGGTTCTGGGGAGCACGAGGGCTCTGTGCGTCAGTCCCAATCCCATGGGGCTGCAGCCCCTGCCCGTGCAGACAGCTCAGCTGCTGGGCAAAGGTCACTTCGGGGGTCCAGGGCGGTGGCCCCACAGCACCCAAGGGAAGACTGAGCCGGGGACAGTGCCCAGTTTAGGGTCAGGCCTTCTGCAGGCGTCTCAGCCCAGGCTGGTTCCTGGGGGCCTGGCAATGGTGGGTGGACAGGTACAATCCCACCTGGCTCCAGCTGGCCCCATCTCAGCGAGTCCCCCCCCGTCCTGGCAAGTCATTACCTTGGCACCCTGGTCTCCCTGCTCCCCCGGGCTGCCTGCTTCTCCCGGGTAACCGTCCGGGCCCTGCAGAAGGAGGAGTGTGAGGGGGGCCGGGCACAGGGTGAGGGGCTGTGCTCGGGCTCCAGGTGGGGGGCCGGGCCCTGAGAGGGAGCTGGGGTCCCCGTGAGTGGAGGGTCGGCCCCGGGCACCCCCGACGGGCCTGGCCCAGCCACGGCCTCCTCCAGAAGCAGAAAGGCCGAGACTCGCGACATGAGGGGCATCTGATCTCAAGAAGGCTACAGTGATGCTCCGGAAACTTCTGGGTCGAGGGCCAAGCGGGGCCAGAGCAGGATGGCCAGACAAGCCAGGCGTGGAGCCTGATGGGCCCCTGGGAAGCGGCTGCAGGCGTCCTGGCCTGTGAGCCCCTGCGGCACCCTGGTCACCGTGGACCCTGTCTGCCCTTCCTGGGGTCCCTCCCGCTGAGCCGGGGCTGGAGGCTGGGAGAGACTCTCAGTGGCCCGGCCACCTCCCGCCGGGCGCCTTGTCCCAGGCTGGGGGTCTCCGCGGTGGCACACAGATGCTTACCCGGGTCCCGGGGTCTCCCTTGCAGCCAGGTGGTCCGATGCGCCCCAACTTGCCCTGGAGGGAGAGGCAGGGGTGTCACCAGCGGCTGGGCCCCCGGGGACCTGCCCCACCCTCGGCGTGATGGTGGTGCAAACGGCAGGTACACTCAGGCCACTCCCCATGTGGGGCCACCGTGCTGTCCAAGTAGCTGACACGGCCGCCCGTGTGCGAGTGAGCGTGTGTGTGCATGTGTGTGCACGTGTGTGTGTGTGTGTGCATGTGTGTGAGTGTGAGCGTGCACGTGTGCGAGTGTGAGCATGCACGTGTGTGTGCATGTGTGTGTGAGTGTGAGCATGCATGTGTGTGTGTGCGTGTGTGTGTGCATGTGTGTTCGGGAGCTGCCAGGTCTTGCCAACAGCTGGGGGGTCCACAGTGCAGGCTGGAGCCCCCCGAAGCCAGGCCCTGGTTCTCCAGAGCAGAACCCCCCACCCTGGGTGGTCCCGTTTCCAGGGTCCGCTGGATGGCTGCCAACTGGGGGCCCCTCGAGTGGCAGGTCCAGGGTGTCGGCGTCTGGGGCCACCCAAGCCAGGGGCTGTGGGCTGTGCCCTGGGGACCCAGCGGCCTCGGGGACGGCCTGGGAGCATGATGGGGTCCCCAGGTTATGCCGGCCGGAGACCCCATGAGGACTGCTGGAGTTATAATGGCCGTCATTTCATTTTTGGGGTCATTCCCACAGAATCAGAAATGTTGACACCCGCTGCAGACCCCAGGAGCTGGGGACTCACCCACCTTCTGTCCGTCAGTCCCGTTCTTGCCAGCCAGGCCGGGGCCCCCCTGGGAGGAGAAAGAAGAGGGGGCTCGTCAGCACTGACCATGCTTCTCCTGAATGGAGGGATGTGCCCGCCCCAGCTGCCCAGCAGGGCCCCCTTACCTTCCGCCCGTCGGCTCCAAATTCACCCTGTGCAGAAGCAAAGCGGCCGGTTAGCGCCGCGCCTCCCGGTGCCCCAGGCGTGGCTGAGCCCGGAGGAAGGCGCGGAGCCAAGACACCCCAGGCCGGGCCCGGCCCCCCACTGGATGATGGCCTCTCGCAGGCACCTCAGCAGCGTCTGAGGCGGTTAAGGCCAGAATCTCACCTTCTCTCCTTTGAAACCAGGAACACCCTGAGGTCAGAAGAAAGAAAAGGGGCGTTACGAGAGGGGCGTCCGGCCCGGCCGCAGGCAAGTGGATGGGCCCAGAGCCAGGTCCCAGATGAGGGACGGACGGCGGGCGGGACTGGACTCTGAACGAGGGCCTGAGTGCGAGGCCGAGCACACCGGGGTCGGGAGTCATCAGCCTGGTGGGCGCAGACACAGGCTGGACACCAGGGTCACATCGAGGGGCTCCACTTCGGGGCCACGGAGACACCCTCGGCTGGGACAGGCTGACGCTCCGCGAGGCGAGGGCTTGGGAGTGGCCAGCCCAGTCTGCGGGGTCCCTGGGACCTGAGCCCACCCCGGTCAGCCCGGCCCCTCCAGCCACCCGGGTGGGGGGCAGCAGCTCACCTTGGGTCCCGGGAATCCGATGGGGCCCTCGATGCCTGGGTCGCCCTGTGGGAGAAGAACCAAGTGCCATGGAGGGAGGCCGGCTCCAGCACAGTGGCCGGGGGGGATGGGGCAGGGGCGGGGGGATGCTCACCTGTCGCCCCTTCTGCCCAGGCTCTCCTGGCTCTCCCATGTTGCCCTTGGCTCCCTGAAACCAGACGACAAGAAACAGCAGTGAGCCGTGGGTAAATCGAGGCAAGAGGGGACGAGGGGCCTGTCCCAGCCCCCTCAGGTGGCAGAGCAGCAATCCCAGGTTAGGGGTGCTGCCTCTGGGACCCCAGGTTATCCCTGCTGCTGTGGGAGCCTCATCTGGGACGTCTCAGACCACGGGGGTTAATGCCATTTGCCGCCCCCTAGAAATCAGCGTTCTGCCAAGCTGCCCCTGAAAACGGGGCCAGAACAGCCCTGAGGATGGGGGGTGCTGGGGGCACGGCTGATGGCAAGGCCCATTCTGCACCCAGGCTGTGAGCACAATGGGTGTCTGACTGCGATTCTCTCTGCCACCTGGCTGTGCTCCACCGCCATGAGGAGGAGGGGGAGAGAGGGGAGGGGGAGTGAGGGGGAGAAGGGAGGAGGGGAGAGGGGGAGGTGGGGAGGGGAAGAAGGGAGGAGGGGGAGGGAGAGGAGGGAGACAGAGAAGAGGGAGGAGGGGGAGGGGGAGAGAAGGGAGCAGGAAGAGGTGGAGGTGGGGAGGGGGAGAAGGGAGGAGGGGGAAGGAGAGGAGGGAGACAGAGAAGAGGGAGGAGGGGGAGGGGGAAGGGGAAGGGGAGGGGGTCTGGGGCGGGGGCTCTCGGGAGTGGGTCCCGCGTGCCCGCTTGGTGCCCCCTCGCTCATGAGCACCTGCGGTGGCCGCAGTGGCCCCGGTTCAGGGGAAGAGGCCGGAGACCTCCCCTGGGGGCGGAGGGAGGCTCGGTCCAGCCCACCGGGGTGCAGGTGTGCGGGGTGGGGGCAGGGGCTGCTGAGCCGTCCCTGCTGCGTCTGTCCAGGGACCCCTCGTCCTGCAGCCCCAGGCGAGTCCGCGCCGGCAGCGCCGTCCAGGGCGAGGGGGCAGGACGGGGCCGGGGCTGGCGCGGCCGGGGGTCCCCACGTGGAGCTGCCGGCGGGACTCCCTGCTCTCCTTCGGGTTTACGTAATAAAGCTACTTCGTAATTTCCCGTGTTGATCAAGTTATCTTAAATTTCTTGTCTTAACAACTTAGAATTTTGTCTCCCTTCTGCTTTTCATCACAGTTTTTGACAGACGTGGGTTGCTGAAGTTCCTGATACTCTGAAAATTTTGGACAGATTTTATTTTATATGCCATTGTTGTCGGGAAAATGCAGGGACATTCAAACCAGCACCTGAAAACCTATTTATTTAATAAACTGCAAAAGTGGGTGCTTTACGTTAATTAAAAATCATAAATATCAACATCAGTTCATCTTATATTTTATTTACTTACTTACACGTGCTTGTTTAATTTCCAGGTTAGTTTAATGACCTCTCGTGATGATGGAAAGAAATTTATCTACTTTTCTGAAAATGTCATTTAAAAGGAAGTGGAGAAAAATGAACTTTAGTTTTTCTGGGGTCAGGAAAACTGAGACCCGCGTGGAATTCCTCAGGCCGAGGGGCTCCCGGGGCGGACGAGCTCTTACCTTCTGTCCCCGGTAGCCCTTGGGGCCGGGGGGGCCGGCGATCTCCAGACAGCTCACCCTGTAGCACTGACGAGAAAGCGGAGCGACAGCGCGTCAGGGGCGGGGACAGCCCTGGGCAGCGCCGCGGCGGGGGGGGGGACGGCGTGGCCGGCAGAGCTCAGAGGGAACTGGCCCTTGAGGTGCCAGGACAGAGGGCCGTGCTGGACGCTGCGTCCAGCTGGGGGTCCCCAAACTGAAGGGCAGGGATCAGGGTGGTCAGGACGGGGGAGACAGGCCACGCGTCAGGACGGGGGAGGGTCTTTGCCTCCCTCGAACCCCAGGAAAGGGAGACCCCAACTTAGAAACCTCTCACCCGCTGTGCGGGTGCCGAGGCAGACCCTGCCCAGGGCAGCCCTCTGGGCTCGCGGGTGTGGCTGGTGGCAGGGCCTGGCCGGAGGGAGGGTGGCGGTGCAGCCATGAGGACCCCCTGCAGTGCTGCACCCTCGAGGGCGGTGGGGACCCCCTTCTTTCTCCTGGGAAGAGATCTGGAAAGCCCTGTGCAGACCCCCCCAGGGGGAAGCTGAGGGGGCTCCTGAGTCCCTGGCGGGGGGGAGCTGCCCCCAGCCTGGGGTCCGAGAGCAGGCCGGGGGGCCTAGAGGCACTGGGGTGGAGCCGGGAGGCTGGGACCAGCCCCTGGGGCTCCGGGACTCAGAGGGAGAATTCCATTCACGAGTTGGGGGGCAACGCCTGGGGGAAGCCACTCGGTAGGAACAGGGGTTAGAAAGCAACCAAGTATTTGGTCAGGCCCCACCTGACCAGGTACACCGGGGAGGTGTGTTTACCACTGGCTGTTCTAGAAAGGGGCTTCTGAAGATGCGGAGCTGACTGCTGGCCTCTCCCGGGAGGAGATGGGGCCTTGTGCTGCTCCCACCGACCCCAGCTCAGCGAGCGCTGGACACGGCCCTAAACATCCCCCCGCCGTGAGCTCGGGGGACAGCCCCGAACACCTGACCCCCAGGGCTCCTCGGCAGCAGGGGCGGCCTGAAGCCTTCGTCCAGTCGCCAGTGTCTCGGGGCCCAGCACAGGACGGACGTGCCCCCGCCCCTCTCCTCCTGTGCCCCCTGCCCTGCCCGCCCCAGGCCCCTGGGAGCAGCCGGGCGCGGGGCAGGTGTGACGGGGCCTGGGTCGGCAGCCTCGGGGCCGGCGCTCCAGGAAGGCCGAGCCGCTCACCTCTCCATAGGCCTCGTGTTTCTGCGGAAAAGACCCAAGAGAGGGAGCTGGTCAGCCCCAGGCTGGGGTCCAGTGCTGCCCGCTGGCGCCCTCAGGCTGCCCCTTCCCAGGCAGCCGGGAGGGCAGCTCACCATGACCTTGATGATGCGGTTGATGGTGTCCTGGTCGATGTCGGTGGAGCCGGGCTTCATGGTGGCGTAGTTGTTGCGGTAGAGATCGTGCGGCGTGTTGGCGATGTCCCGCAGGCCCTGCTCGTTGAGGTTGACGTTGGGGGCCACGGCAAAGAGCCGGATGCCCTCCTCGCGGGCCCGCTCGGCCTGCAGCTTGATGCCCCCGCAGGGGCTGCCGGTGATGTGGCCGTCGGTGATGACCACGGCGAAGTGGACGGTGCCCTTGGCCCCGTACTGCCGCACCTCCCGCGTCATGTTGGCCAGGGCGCAGTCGGTGAAGGTGCCCCTGCGGAAGGAGCGGATGCCCTGCAGGTTCCTGGTGAAGGAGGCCCTGTCGCTGCCAGTGGGGCTGAACACCGCCACCTGGTCGGAGAAGTGCAGGCCGCCGTAGCGCCAGCTCAGGGCCACCTGGTCCAGGTAGAGCTCGTCCTGCAGCTGGCTGATGAACTGCGGCACAAACTGCTGCATGTGGTAGAGCAGGCTGTCGGTCGGCGACTGCATGGTCACGCTCTCCGAGGTGTCCAGGACGAAGTACACGTGCACCGGGCAGTCGGCCTTCTCTGGGGGACACGGGGCGTGGTCACTGCCCGGCTGGGGGGACTGGGGGCAGCACACGCCACTTACGGCTGAACCACCGGGTCCTGGGCCCCCCCCGCCCACCCCCAACACGTCTCACTGTCCCCGCTCACCAACACCGAGCGCCCCCCGCCCCGCCGCCCCCCGGCTCCCACTGCCCCGTGAACCCTGCTGTCCCCCCTGCCCCCCAGTCTCCCACTGCCCCATGCCCCCACCCCCCCTGCTGTCCCCCCAGCCCCCCACTGCCCCCTGCCCCCACCCCCTTGCTGTCCCCCCTGCCCCCCCAGCCCCCCACTGCCCCCACGCTCCCCCAGCCCCCTGCTGCCCCCTGGCTCCCACTGCCCCGTGGCCCCCGCTGTCCCCCCTGCCCTCCAGCCCCACACTGTCCCCCAGCCCCCTGCCGTCCCCCGGTTCCCACTGCCCCACGGCCCCTGCTGTCCCCCCTGCCCCCCAGTCTCCCACTGCCCCATGCCCCCACCCCCCTGCTGTCCCCCCAGCCCCCCACTGCCCGCTGCCCCCACCCCCTTGCTGTCCCCCCTGCCCCCCAGCCCCCCACTGCCCCACACCCCCCAGCCCCCTGCTGCCCCCTGGCTCCCACTGCCCCGTGGCCCCCACTGTCCCCCCTGCCCCCAGCCCACCACTGTCCCCCTGCCCCCCACGCTCCCCCAGTCCCCCGCTGCCCCCTGGTTCCCACTGCCCCGCGGCCCCTGCTGTCCCCCCTGCCCCGCTGCCCCCACCCCCCAGCCCCCCACTGCCCCCCTGCCCCGCTGCCCCCACCCCCCTGCTGTCCCCCCCGCCCTGCTGCCCCCCAGCCCCTGCCACCCTGCGGCCTGTACCCGGGCAGCTGTTGCTCCTCTCGGAGGTGCCGGGTGCGATGACGCTCTGCTGCTGGGCGTGGAGGGTCCCCAGGAGCCCCCAGAGGAGGAGAGCGCAGCAGGGGCCTCGGGACATCCTGGCAGCGCCTGTGGGTCCTGACATCCTCCTGCAACGAGGGAGGGGCTGCAGACAGGCTCCCGCCCTGCTGGACCGGTGGGGCCCTGGGGGCTCTGTCCCACGGAGCGAGGGCCAGCAGGGCGTGGCCGACACCAGTGACCCAAGCCGGTGACCAGCCTCAGACGCGGGGACAGGCCTGGGTGCAGGTGACACCACCATCCAGCGCACACTGAGTGGGCCCCGCAAGATGGAGGGGTCCTCGAGGCGGGCAGGCCTGGGAGGGGGCGCCCTGCGTGGAGCTTGCGATGGCTGCCGGGGCGGGGACCACGTCCTCCAGGGCCAGGCGGGGCAGGGGCGTCCCCTGGGGGAAGCCGAGAGCCTCCCAGGTGCTCACTGCCCTCGGACCCAGCACCCTGGCCGAGGATGGGGGAGGAGGGGACGGGCTCGCCGCCAGGCTGTGCCCCGGAAACCTCGGAGGGGAGGGTGGGCCCGAGGAGGGGCTCTGCCAGCTGGATGAGGGGAGGGGCCGAGCGTCCCCACTGCAGCTAGAGCACACACAGGCTGTGCCCAGGGGTGGGTTTTGGGGTGCGCCACTCCTGGTTTAAGGCGTGAGGCTTGTCCTGGCAGTGAGGTTTGGAAGGAACATGGTCCCTGAGGCACAGGATGTGGGGCCACGAGCAGGCGCAAGGCTCTGACCACACAGGAAACAGGCTGAGACCACGCAGGCAAGAGCCACACGTGCGCCAGGTGGGAGCACTAGGGAATCCAGGAGGGCTTCCTGTGGGAGGTGATGCATGTTGGCTGGGGGAGGGGAGTGCCAGCTCGAGGCCAAGGGGCAGCATGTGCAAGGCTGGGTGGCCCGTGGGGGCTGGTTCAGTGAGGTGGGGATCACACTCAGTGGAGTGGGGGGTAGTGGGAGATGGGACAGGGAGCAGGCCATGGACCCGAAAGAGCCCAGAAGGGAAAAGGGAGTCAGGATGCTACTGCCAGAGTGGAGGGGTCCACAGAGCCCCCACCATGGGGGTGCCCTCGGGGGCTTATGGAGGAGGGGCAGTGAGCATGTCCCCTGTACCCCACTCCGTCTGCTGCACCACATGCACCGCACCCCCATTCCAGACACCCCACCCCACCCCCACCCTACACCGCCACCCGCACACCCGCCCTGCCCGCGGGGGTCTGCCTGGAGAGTCCTGCAGGCTCAGAGGGGAGAAGAGACGCCAGAGGAGGGGGACGAGATGGAGACGTAGGACAGGTGAGAGCCGCGGTGACTGGATCCGGGAAATAGAAACGTGTCCAACGGACACTCGTGGCCAGGAAGCAGAGCAGCCCCAGGAGAACCGAGCGTTTAAGAAGCTGAAGGGTGACAACCAGACTAACCAAATGCATTAAAAGAGGCCACCTAGCAGTGTGCTGGCGGAGAAGCTGAGTCTAAGTGTAATGAAAAATTCTGAAATAATCTACACGGGGAAAACACAACAGCCCCAACAAATGCAGAAAACACACAAAGGGGGACATCACTGTGGCACTGTAGCTGCAGGCCTGTTGCCATGTTGCCCTCTGCATGCCGAGCCATGGCCAGCGGGGCCCATGGGGGTTTCAGTGCATGACTCCGAGAGGGGCTCCTAACAGGTGCTGCGGCTCTGCCTGGCTCTCCCCGGTGCACCTGAGGGGAAGCCACTGCCACACATGGAGACCCCCGGGTGCCTTTGGAGAGTCCACCTCAGGAGTCAGGCCCCCACCACCACCTGAGGAAGCCACCGTGGAGCAGCACCTGTGCCCCAGTTGAGCCGTCGAATGACCGCGGCCCTGGCCACGCTCTCGACTGCACCTCAGGAGGCCCCGGAGCTGGGATCACCAGGGACGCCTTCCCGAGTTCCCAACCCACAGAAATGGTGAGACGGTAAACAGTTACTGTTTGGGGGTAACTTGTTACGCAGCAGTGGCTAACTAACAGAGGCCTCAAAGTTTCTCCACAATACTACGTGTCAGGCCAGGCCTGGGTGCACACCCGGGGGGTCAGGCCAGGGTTCCTGCTTGTCACTCGCTCGTCCAGGGCCCCGTGTGGCACCCACTGCATCTCCTGCTCCCCACGTGCAGCCGCTGAGCCGCGCATGTGTGGCACCACCACGCCAGCCCCGCTCCCCGCCGTCTGCCCACCTCCCACGAGGCCACCGCGGCAGTTATTTTTCTCCATGGATTGGAGTACACAGGGCAGGGATGGGCAGAGGCCTCTGCAGACGGGAAGTTCCCACAGCACAGGGACGTGCTGCCTGCACCGCTCAGCCTGCTGCGTCAGCCAGGAACGCGAGCCCGGAATCCTGCAGGTGCAGAAGAGGCCAGAACTCTGACGGACCAAGAGGCGAAGGGTGGGGTTCCCTCCACCGGGATTCTCCGGGGAGGACGTGCCCAGGGAGGAGCGTCATCTCCTCGGACTGCTCCTTCCACGCAGCAGAAACCGCAGTGTCCTCCACGCAGGCGCTGGCTTCCGCCCGGGGCTTCGTGTCCACGGCACCCGTCGGTGGCGCTGCTGGGACACGTCTCTCCTCCAGGGCCGCGGGGGCTGCGACCCTCCAGCTCCCTCAGGTCTGGTTCCCTCGCTGCCCAAAGGCCACAGCGTCCGTAACTCCAGCCAGGAAGACCTTCCGGAGCCGCGGGGCCTGGAGGCCGCCGTCACCCGGCGATGGGTGCCACGCAGCTCACTGACGAGGTCCTGCCGGGTCCATCGACCCCGGGGGGCACCCGCATCTCCGGGGAGGGGGAACCACCACACGGGCCCCACCCCAAACGTCTCGTCTCAAGGGACAGCAGCGACACGGAGACACGGAAATGTGTGTTCCTGCACGCTTCTACCCGGGTATTTGTTTAACGCGACCCCAGAGCACTGCTAGTGTTAAAATAGGTGAAGCACTGAGCTGCTCGTCCCCAAATGTAATTCAGAAAAATAATAAATTCTCATTGTTACTGTGCTCCTCTATCATTTCCACTTAACATTCTTCTCTCCTTTCTAGAAAAGACACGTGTTCCTTCTTTATTATCCTTCACAGGAGACCAAATATTGCTTCCCCGCCACACACATCTCCTGTGGTAAATGCTGTAATCTGACATTCAAATCACAGACGCACGGTATTAAAAACTGTAAGTTCTTAGATGATTTGGTCTAAGATAATTCTTCTTGTAGCACAGAGTTTAAGTTTACTTATTTTGTACATGTTTGAAACCAACTACTGTAGAAAATTAGAATCCATCAGAAAAATCTGCTTTATATTTATCTGCCAATGAAATTCTCTGAAATTTTGATTTTCATTAAATGATTTTTTAAAATTAGCTTTTGTGCAAACAAAAATAGCAATCTTTTGCTTTCATATAGTGAAAAATTTCAGATTACTAGTAAAATTTATTTGAAAACAAATTTCTGGGTAATAAAGGTTAGTCAGAACTTGATACATATGGTATAATTACCACATGGCTTAACAGTTAATTGAAATGCATGCTTGATATTTTCAAACTTAATCTTTTGATTGCATTCCAACTGATCAAAATAATGGTGGGATTGTATCTTTGTAACTGGGTACTAACTGATAATGGAAATAGTTTGGCAGTATACAATACACAATGTTAATAATTAAGCTGTATGTTTATATCTGACTCTAAAAACTTTAAACAATCATTTACAAATGCACTGTCCTTTGCTTTGAAGAGTATAAACACTTATATTCTGTTACACAAATCAGCGACCTCTTATTTATGGTAAGGTACCTGTTCCGGGTTGCTAATGCTGCCATTTTGCAAAACACCAGAAATGGATTGGCTTTTATAAAGGGGGTTTATCTGGTTACACAGTTACAGTCTTAAGATTATAAAGTGTCCAAGGTAAGGCATCAACAATCGGGCACCTTCACTGGAGGATGGTCAATGGTGTCCAGAAAACCTCTGTCAGCTGGGAAGGCATGTGGCTGGCGTCTGCTTGCTCCCAGGTTGTGTTTCCAAATGGCTTTCTCCAAAATGTTGCTCTTGGGGTGTTTTATCCTCTCTTTGCTGCAGCTGCTCTTCAAAATGTCACTCTTGGTTGCGCTCCAAATGTCACTCTCAGTTGCTCTGAGGTGTTCTGTCTGTGAACTCCTTTACAGGACTCCAGTGATCCAATTAACACCCACCCTGAATGGGCGGGGCAACACCTCCATGGAAATTATCCAATCAAACATTCCACTCCCAGTTGATTGAGTCACATTTCCATGGCAACACTCAATCAAGAGGTCACACTTGAATCAAAGGTGTCACTCACAGTTGGGTGGGTCACATCTCCATGGAAACAACCTAATCCAAAGGTTCTAACCTAATCAACATTAATATGTCTGCCCCCACAAGACTGCATCAAAGAACCTGGCTTGTTCTGGGGGACATAACATATACAAATGGGTACAGTACCTTATTCCATTGAAAAGTTTGCTGTAGTGTGGGAAAACGTAAATCTTTTTTATGATTTCCATAAAAGTGAAATAAAATTTAATTCTGACTTTCTGTAAAAAATAAAAAATAAAAAAACTAAATGCCAGAAGGCAGTGAGATGCCTCCAGAGCTTTGGGAGGGAGAGAAGTGTCCCTGGACCTGTCCTGGCTTGTCTTCATGTACAAGGATGATAGAGAAACAGGTTCAATACACCCAAGCTCAGGTCTATGCTGTTTGCTTATCATCCCTGAAAAGTCCTTCAAGGAATTTCTGCAGACAACAGGGAAGGGAATAAAATAAATAGAAAGAAAAAAGAAAAGAGCCAGAAAGCACAAAATCAGATGCCAGAAATACCCACAAGTCAGTCATGACAATAAATACCAATGGTTTAAATTCTCCAATAAAAGACAAACATTCCTGAATTGGGTCAAAAATAAACCCATCTCAAGGAGGTTTATGAGATTCACACTTTAAAAGAATGTCACAGATGGTGCAAAGAAAATGAAGGTGGGAGGGGGAGATGCAAATGGCAAGAAGGAAAGGGGCAAAATTGAATGAGATCAGGTAGAAGTTAAGGCAGAAGGACAGGTCAGAGACAAAGAAAAGATAAAGGCCAATGTCTAGTTATAAATCTTCATGTATTGAATTTTATAACATGAAACTATATAAAGCAAAATTTGTGAAAATCCAAAGGAAAAAGTGACAAAGTGCTATCACAGAAGACTTTAAGTCATCTGTTTTAATTATCGACAGAACACAAAAAATATGGAGGAGCTGAATAGTATGCTTATAAAACTTGGCCAAATGAATAAATTGCATAAAATACTCACACACATATATTATGTATATTCTATGTCTTTGAAAACCACAAGTAGGAAATAAATATTCTTTAAAATTTTGCAAAATTCAATCCTAGAGTAAGCCACAAAGAAAGTGTCGTAAGTTTTTTAAAAATTGGAAATTATGCAGATCAAATTCTCTGAGCCTCATGCAAAAGCAGTCATTAATAAGACATAGAAAAAAGTTAAAACACCAATATAAAAACTCTCTTACAAAAACTACGTGTCATTAGTGACAGTGAGAATGTTACACATAAAAACAAACATGAAAGGTTTAAACCTATACACAGAGGAAAACATATAGCCTAAGTGCTTTTGGTTATTAAATAAGAATTTAGTGTAAATGAATTAGTCATGTTAATTCAAGAAGCTGGAGGAGTGGGAGGAGCTAACAAACTGAATCCTAGGAAATCAAGAGGGATAAAGTAATTTTAAAAAACTTTAAAAATTGATTTGAAAACACCCACAGTAGAATAGAATAATAAGTATAGCTATGAGTTGGTTCTTCCAGAAATTCAATAACATGGAAAAATGTTTAACAAGTTTAATCAAGCCTTGAAAAATAAAGAGGCAAAACACAAAAAAATAAATACTCAAATTTAGGAATGAGTAAAACAATAATGATAGTTGAGGAAGGCATTTTTTAAAGAGCACACCAAGTGGCGGCTCTAGGCTATTAACTGTAGAAAGACCGTTTTCTGGGAAAGCTCAAGAAGAGGTGGGAACCGGCTGGTGTCTGCCTTGGAAGGGACAGAATCCTGGGGAGGAAACATGACCCCAAAGGCTCTGGCCCGGCAGGTTTGGGGTGAGGTCCCTCAGCCCTTCAAGGACAAACTCTTCTCTGTGCTTTAACCTGTTTTGGAGCCTGAAAAGCTAAACTTCTTTTCAGTTTATCTTTAACCCAGGCATAACCCTGAGACCAAAACCTGATAAAAAAAAGAATAAACCCTACAAGGAACTCTGCAGGTACATCTCAGTTTTGAATACAGGGGCCAAATCCTAAATGACATTAGAAAATCAAACACAGCAGTGTCCTGAGGCTACTGCATCAGAACCAAGATGAAGTTATTACAGATCAGCAAGGACAGGAAACGCACATAACAAAGTGAAAACCATTTATTACTTTAATGGTCCCCAAACTTCCATTTCTGATAAAAACAAAGAACATGCAAGGCAAAACATCACAGGAAACCTGGAGTAGGGCTAACATCACAAAGGATATTGATTTCAAATCAACAGCCAACATCACATTTTACAGCAAGAACTAGAAGACTAAGTGTCCGAGCTCAACAGGAACCAGGAGTCTTTGAAGAAAACAGAAGGGGTGAACCGACCACGGCAAACCTCAGCCCTGGTGGCCTCCGCCGGCCTCACCTGGCCCTCGATGGGGTGCTGCCATCACCCCTCCCGTGGCCTCGCCCAAGGGTGCCGGCTAACAACTCGGGCTCCGCGTCTGCCCTCCCGATGCCCAGGTTCCCCACGCGAGCATCAGGACAAACACCCCCCAGGAGCCCGCAGGAGCCCCCGACAAGGCGTGAGGAGCCCCCACAAATCAGGACAAAACGGCCACAGGCGTCACCGCGAAGGTGCAGGGACAGTCGGAGCGATGGAGGTGGATACATTTTCTTACTTTAAGGACTTAAGCCAAATTTTCTTGGAATTTGAAGCCTCCAGGCTGCCTGGCTTCCGTCCTGAAGCGAGGCCTTTGGAAGGCTGAAGTCAGGGAGGGACCCTGGGGAAGGGCGAGCAGGTGGCGACCACCAGGTGGCGGCAGCGAGGCCCGCGTCCCACCCCCCGGGCCGGCTCGGCTGGGTCCCCACCCTCTCCGAGCCTCGCCCCCCTCCCGAAAACTGGGGGCAACGCCCACCTCACACGGCTGCTCTGGGGATTAATTGGATACAATGTCTGAAGAGCATTTAAAGTTTTTGAAGAAGGTGCTACATAAATACAAAATAATACCGATTAAGGTCGGTTTATCTGCGAAAAGAAAAAAAATGCTTTACTGCACCCAAAACGGAAGACTTAAGATAAACCAATAACCAGGTCCTATTTTTGCATCCATGAAATTGGCAAAATAAGAAAACAGAAAAAAGACATGAGACTTTTGGAGAAAGGCCCTTTGGGAGGTGAGCGGCCTCGCAGGCTGAAGGCCTTCACATTTTGCAGACCCTCCGCCCTGGGAGCTGGGACCCCGCCCCACGTGCGGCGGGCGGTCTGCCGGGAGGGTCTGCCGGAGCGCTCGTGGAGAACCGCGCTTTACAGTTTGGCCCAGCCCCAAAGGAGCGCCGCAGATCTGTTCAAGGAGCGAGCAGCACCCCAAGGATCCCGCTTCTTCAGGCGATGCGCCCCCACCCCCCGACGTTGCATTAACCTGTGACAGCCACCGCGGGAGGGAAAGGTGGGGCCGAGATCAATCAACCATTTGTGGTTTTCTTAAAACAACCGAGATCTGTTTTCCCAGCATTACAAAGCATTTCAAGGCTGTAAAAATGATCTACCTGAATGTTATTCTGCTATAAAAAGGAATGAAATTCTGATCCACTGAAAGCCGGGGGAACCGTGGAACCCTTGTGCTCGGTGACAGAAGCCGGCCACGAAGGAGGGGGCCGCATCTGAAGTGTCAGCACCGCAGCTCTGCAGACAGGATGCAGAGCGCCAGGCCCGGGCCCCGGGGTGGGGTGCACGGCCCAGTGACTGCGGGTTTCCTTTCGCAGAAATGACAATGTTTTGCCCTGGGATGGGGTGGTGGTCGCATGACGCTGCGAACACATTAAATGCCATGAAACGTTCCCTTTAAAATGGGTAAGTGTAGGTCGTGTAGGTTTTGCCTCAACATGAACCCCCCCTCAAAGCTACCTCCAGGGCGCACACCTGACCCCAGCCACCCCCGCAGGTGAGCGGGCAGGCGCGCCTGGCCTTTCTCGGGGGGAAGTCGGGGCCGCACCAAGGACCTCTGGTCCAACCCTCCCGGTGAGTGGCCTCCCGGTGGCCCTGCCGTCCCTTCATCCCTGAGGCTGTGCCCTGGGGCTGTGTCTGTGGCCGCCCAGGGGCCTTGGGAGAGGACTTCCCTGCGCGGGGCTGCCCCGGGCAATGCAGGGGCCTGACCCGGTGTTCCCAGCTCCACTGCCTCCTGCAGATGCCCCGATGGCTGCCCCGTGCACCCAGGTCCACCGAGGCCTCCCCGCACCACAGGCATCGCCGCGCGGCTGCTGGGTGCCCAGGCCCTGCACTCCTGCCGGGGAGACTCAGGGTCCCCTCTGCCTGGGGGGCCGGAGGCCCACGCACCCCAGTCCCACCTCTCTGCCTCCCGCCGCCCAGTGAGTCACTGCCTTCCCGTGAAGCACAGTCCACTTCATGGCCTTGTAAAGAGAGATGGGACTAAATCCCAAGGCCTTTTCATTAACCCATTTTTAAAAAATAAATGCAAGATGGCAGCCAACCAGAATTCTTTCATTGGAAGGAAACAAACAAAACCGGGAGGAAACGGTGGCTCTCCAAGGCTCCCTTTTGTGTATTAACTTAAAAATGACTGACCATTTCTTTGGGGAGACTCGGGCAGACACCGAGTGTGGGTGCTGGGGCCAGGTGTGGTCGTTTCCTCCAGAGGGAACAGGGTCTGATACTCCCCAGGGCACCAAGACCACTTGAGATACCAGGTGAGCCTGGGGCTCGTGCCTGCTCTCCCCAGACTCCACTGCGTTGCCCGTGGGTGCTGCAGCTCTGTTACCAGCAGGCGCCTCCTGGGCAGCTGGGTCCGTTGCACACCCCTGCTGGTGCAGCCCCCGCCTCCCCCAGGACCCCGCTACCGCCCTGGGAGGGTGAGGGTCAGTGTGCCGGGGGTGGGGCTGGAGTGAGAGCCAGGTGCTGTCAGGCTGGTGTCCCTGTCACTCAGCCCCCCGACCCCTCCCCAACCGGTTCTCACCCTGAGGTCCAGCCTCAGAGGAATGGTGGCCAGCTGGGCTCTCGGTGACCCCTGGGGTGGAGTGGGGGGTGACATCAGGGATCCTGCTGCCCCTTGTGCGCGGGAAGCCAGTCTGTCCAGGGGCTTATTCTGGCCCCAGTGCCTGCTTCCAGAATGAGGAGGAGCTGCACCATCTGGGGCCTGCATCCTGACCCACAGGGCGTGTGTGTGTGTGTGTGTGTGTGTGTGTGTGTGTGTGTGTGTGTGTGTGTGTGAGAGAGAGAGAGAGAGAGAGAGAGAGAGAGACTCAGGTTCTCCAGGCCAGAAATAAAACCGAACATCCCAAGAAGGAGCCGGGATCCCTGCAGGCGGGGTGGCGGGGAGGTGGCCGGGCCTTCCGGGCAGAGAGCCCCAGGTCTGCGAGCTCTCAGCTCTGCTCACGGCGCGCGCCGAGGAGCCCCGTCCAGCCCGAGCCGCCGGCCGCGGAGGAGGTTGCGCCCGCCCGGCCGGAGCTCGATGGGAGCGCAGCGCACCCGGGCCAGCCGGGCCGGGCGAGCAGGGAGCAGCGGCGCAGGCGGCGCAGGTCTGGGGGCTCGGAGGGAGCGCCAAGTGGCTCAACGTGCGGCCCGAAGGCGGGTGCGGCCGCGAGCCCCTCCCGGGGGTTCGTGCCGAGCAGAGGGGCCCTGCCCGCGGCGCAGCCCTAACGGGGAGGCCGGAGCCCGGGCCCGCGGGCAGCCCCCGCCGCCGCCTCGAGGCTGAGCTCGCCGAGGTGCGCGCGGGTCCCCGACGGGCGGCCCTGGGGCGCGGGGGGCGGCTTACCTGGCCGGACGGCGGCGGGCGCCTCGCTGCTGCGTCCGCGGAGGCTCGGGTCCGGGCGGGAGCGCGCCGGGGCGGCAGGAGGGAGGCGCCGCCCGGGCCGCCCACTTATAGGACCCCGCCCGCGGGGCGCCCCGACTGCGCGGCCACCGGGAGGCGTAAGGCCCTGCGGGGTGCGGGTCGGGGCGGGGACCCGGGGATTGGGGGGCGCACGCGGGAGGGGAAGGGAAACCGGGGAGGGGGAGCCCGAGGGAGGGCGCGGGACAGGGGAGGGGGGACGCAGGGAGGGAGGGGCGGGGCCAGGGATGGGGGCGCCGGGCGGAGGGGCGGGGACCCGGGGGGGGCGCTCGCGGGAGGGGCGGGACCCGGGGAGGGGGCGCCCGCGGGAGGGAGGGACCACCGGGGATGGGGGCGCCCAGCGGGAGGGGGAGGGGACCCGCGGGAGGGGGCGCCCCTGGAGGGGCGGGGACCCGGGGAGGGGGGCGCCGGGCGGGAGGGGCGGGGACCCGGGGAGGGGGGCGCCGGGCGGGAGGGGCGGGGACCCGGGGAGGGGGGCGCCCGCGGGAGGGGCGGGGACCCGGGCGGGGGGGCCGGGCGGAGGGGCGGGGACCCGGGGAGGGGGGCGCTGGTGCTGGGCGGGAGGGCGGGACCGCCGGAGGGGGGCGCTCGCGGAGGGTCGGGGACCCGGGGAGAGGGGCGCCCGCGGGAGGGGAAGGGACCCGGGGAGGGGGCGCCGGGCGGGAGGGGCGGGGACCCGGGGAGGGGGGCGCCCGCGGGAGGGAAAGGGACCCGGGGAGGGGGCGCCGGGCGGGAGGGGCGGGGACCCGGGGAGGGGGGCGCCGGGCGGGAGGGGCGGGGACCCGGGGAGGGGGGCGCTCGCGGGAGGGGCGGGGACCCGGGGAGGGGGGCGCCGGGCGGGAGGGGCGGGGGTGTGACGGGCGGGTGCAGGCGAGGAGGGGGCCGGCGGTGCCTGGCTGGGGCTCTTGCCATGGGGTCCCCCAACGTGTTCCCGGGTGCCCGCCCCACCCCAGCCCCCTACCCCCCCGTGCCCTGGGTCAGGCTGGGAAGGAGGAAGGGCAGCCCGCCCTGGCAGACACTCCTGGATCACCACTGGGCCTCTTGGCACTGGCCTGGGGCCACCAGGTCCCCGCCTGAGCTGAGTCTGAGGCAGCAGCGAGGAGGGGGCCAGGGAGGGCCGTGGCCAGGGGTCTCTGTCCAGCTCCCCACTCCCCACACACCCACGCAGGACCAGAGCTGCTCCTCGAGGTGAGGTACTCTTGGGGCAGTGTGTCCCCGGGCCCTGGAACAGGACAGCCTGAGGTTGCATCTTCACAGGAACAGCTTTTGGCCCCTTTCCTGAGAGGAGAGACCCCACCCCCACCCCCAAGCTTCTTGGCTGCCTGTGCCCTGGGAGGGTCCCTCTTGCAGGCACCCCTCAGTGTGGCGATTCAGGTGTGTCTAGGCTGTGGGGGGACAGCGGGGTGGCTGGTTGCCGCCGAGCTGCGCTGTCGGCCCTGCAGAGCATAAGGAGACTCTGCGGCTGGAGCCAGCCGTTAGGGCTCAGCATGAGGGTCTGAGGGCCCCCTGGGAGTTAAGGGGGCCTCGTCTCCTCAGTGGGGGCTGAGGTGGGTGGGCAGCCGACCCAGGAGGAGCTGGTCAGGAGCGCAGAGCTCTGACTCTGGAAAGCCCAGCCAGGGATGCTCGGGAAAACCCGGGCCCTGGAACATGGGCGGGACATGTGGTGGACGTCCCCAGGGACGAGCTCTGCGGACCCCAAATCCTCTGAGCTGTAGGGCCCCCTCCAGGGTCAGATGGAGGATGATGCTGCAGGGCCCCCACACAGGGCACGTCCTCTTCGGGGGGCCCCACCTCTCCTGGCTGCAGGGCCACTGGCTGGGGAGAAGGGCCAGCATCCCTGGGGGTGCCGTGCAGGCCTGGGGTGGAAGGGGCTCCCCATGGCAGGAGCTGGAAGAGCTGGGGCATGCCCTGGGGACTGGATGTCAGGGTGCTTGGTGCAGGGGGCCGAGTGAGTGAGAATGCTTACTCGGGGGCCTGTGATTTAGGGCAGGCGCAGGCTCGGGGCTGGGGGTCCTGGGAGAGCGATGGCCGCGCCGAGTGAGGAGGTGAGGAGGGAATAAGGAGTCCAAGGCAGGGGCTCTGAGGAGAAGGGGTCCACCACTCACCCCGTTCCTGGACCCCCTGACTGCAGAGGTGGCTGGGTGCCAGGAGGAGGGGCTGGGCAACACGGTGGCAAGTGCCCCCTGCCCTGCCTGCCAGGCCTCCCCACAGGGGCCTTTGCTTGGTGACCGGACACTGGACAGGGTGGTGCAGGCACTTTGAGGACAACTGGACACAGGAGCTGAGTCGACAGCGATAACTGGAGACCCCAAGTGTTATCAGGGCCCCTGTGAGGTAACCAAGAGGCCAGTAACTCAGCGGATCTCACGCCAGCAACCCTTCCAGTGCCCATTCCCTGGCCCCGGGGTGCAGCTGCGGTGGACACGGCTGGTTCCTGTGGGGTGGAGCCCTCGTGGTGGAAGACCCCTCCTGGCTGAGAGAGTTGGTGGCAACATGCTGTACCCGGGAGGGCTCCCCTTCCAGGGACCAAGGCAGGGGCTGGGCTGCCCAGGGAGTGTGGCTGCTGACCTCCCAGGCCATGAAGTCGCCCATCTCTCCTCTCAACGGCAGGGGGGTGAGGGAGAGCTGAGGGGGCCCCAGGGCTGCACTCAGGGCTTGGCGTGGCCTCTGCGTCGCCGGGAGGCCTGAGCACGGTGTCTGCAGGGTGAAGCCCG
Source organism: Choloepus didactylus (assembly GCF_015220235.1). Lineage (NCBI taxonomy): Eukaryota > Metazoa > Chordata > Mammalia > Pilosa > Megalonychidae > Choloepus > Choloepus didactylus. The sequence goes on from NC_051307.1 coordinate 641,057, forward strand.
GCAGAAGGCGGCCCGGCAGCAGGGGGCTGGCCAGTGAACCACAGCCTCTAACTGCTGGCTCTGCAGGGCCCAGGACCCCGTGGATATTTCGGGGTGTCCGAGACCTTGAGAACTGCCTTCCAGATTCAAGCCAGGACCCATCCTGCTCTCGGCTGTGGGCTGAGGGATGATTTGTAGGGCGTGTGTGAGGTGTGTGACTGACCTCAACTCATCGCTACGAAACCTGCACACCCACTTTCCACGATAACCCACCACGGTCTCGCTCCCGCGACTTCCTTGAAGTAGCTTCTGGAGGGGCGGATCTCTTTGGCCGTAACCACAAGGAAACCGCCCTCCCTTTGCCAGTCCTGGGGCTGCTGTCCTCGAGGTCTGCACGGCTGCCCTGCTCCGACTTCCTGGCCTGGCAGGTGGGCTCGGGCCTGCCTCGCTCGCCCTTGGCGTCTGTGTTTTCAGACTGAGGTGGGTGGTTGTCCCCGGCCCCACGGTCACTCAGAGGCACCCCATGTCCTTGACGGGCAGGCTCCAGGATTGCCCGTGGGCTCTGCAGTGCGGAAGGGACGTGGAGGGTGCCTCGCCAGCCCTCCCTCAGTCAGAGGCTGCAGGACTCAGGGTCTGGCAGGCTCGCCCCAGGCTTCCCGGATGGGACGGCTCGTGCTGGCCAGTGCTGACTGCAGCTGGTCCCGCTGCTCAGGGCACTGTCCCAGTCTCCACGAGGACATGAGATGCCAGGATCACATGACTGTCCTTCCCAGCTGCTTTCCTCCCTGCTGGAGGGGATGGTGGCCAGATTGGCCTGGTCCTTAGAAGACCAGTGGACAGCTAGAGTGAGACACGTGCGTGCCATTAGCGAAAAGACGCTCTGTATTTGGGCCGGAGCCCCGGCGGGTTCCTCTTCTGCCCACATGGTCTCGGCCCAGGGCCCCTAAGTGGTTCCATGTGGGAGGTCCTCCTGCTTCCTCCCGTGCCCCTGAGGGCTGGGCCGGCTCAGAGGAGGCCCGAGGCCAAGAGCTGCCTTTTGCTCCCTCTTGGAGCGCTTCTCCTCCACCACCCCCAGGCGTTCCCACCATTCTCCAGGGACAACTCAGAAGAAGTTAAAACCTTGCAAAGCCTCCATTAACGGGCAGCTCCACATGAGTCACATGTCATGGGGTGTGTGCTCAGAGCTGGGGGTAGGAGCTGAGAGTTTTTAATTTCTTTGAGCCAAAACAATTTCAGCATTTTCGTTGCTCTTACCGGGTTGTTGGATTGCTGAGCATGTGCACTTCTGTCTTCCTTGTAATGCACCAGAGCCCTGGGAGGAACTGGCAGGGGCAGTTACTTCCATTTTCAGAGAAAACCAGGACCCGAGCCGGGTGCTTGGCAGAGGGGCCCGGGTGCGGTGAGGCAGCCGTGGAGGGGGCATCAGGAACAGTCGGGGAGAACGGAAGAGGCACATGAGCCCAAACACCCCTGCATCTCGGTCTTGGAGATACGGTGGTCTCACAAATGGAGCCATCCCAATGCCAGGAGCAGCCCTGAGTGGCATCTGTGAAGCTGTTCGCATGCACCTGACCCAATTGTATCCTCCATCTCGGGGGCTTGGGGAGGGGCTGCCTGTCTTATGGTCAGGAGACCACGGCTCATGGATGGGGTGTAGATGGTGCAAGAAGTCACCGCTGGGGAAAACAGTCCCAGATCCTTTAATGTCAGGTCCCATATAGTTATTTTCCCTTCCACCACCTTTGAGTATATCTAAACTAAATTAAACTAGATGACAAACCATTTTAAAACATGTATGCGTCATGAGACACTCCCTCCCACCAGCTGTGTGGTGCTGAATTGAGGGTAATTCTAACGTGGTGCAGCTGGCACGGGGTGGCTCCCCCAACAAACACTCCGGTGGCGGCCTGGCCTGTTTGGGTGTGGGAATGCCGGGTCACCCACCGTGGGACTTCGCATCGGGGGTCTGCCCCAGAGGGCTTCCCTTGGTATCAAGACTCAGTCAGAGCAAACCTTTGCCTGGGTTTCCTGGGAGGAGGAGGCCCGTCAGGTATTGCACATTTTCAAAGAACCAGGACACAACAAAATACATAAAAACTGCACTGAACAAAGTTTAATCTTTCTGTGATGACTTTGGAGGTATCCCAAGGCCTTGCCATGTTTTGAAGTCATCATTATCATCATCACCACCACCAACCATGACAATCATCATAACCCCTACCATAACCCCCATGATCACCACCATCAGCAACTTCATTACCACCGCCATCATTACCACCATCACCATCACCACCACCACCAACTCCATCGCCATCATCACTATCATCACCAACTTCATCACCACTGTTACCATCACTACCACCACCACCGTCACCACCACCACCACCACCACCACCGCCATCACCGCCATCACCACCACCACCACCATCACCATCACCACCACCACCACCACCATCACCACTACCACCACCATCACCACCATCACCATCACCACCTCCACCATCTCCACCATCACCACCATCACCACCATCACCACCACCACCACCAACTCCATCGCCATCATCACTGTCATCACCAACTTCATCACCAGTTACCATCACTACCACCACCACCACCATCACCACCACCACTGCCATCACCACCATCACCGCCACCACCACCACCACCACCACCATCACCATCACCACCATCACCACCATCTCCACCATCACCACCATCACCACCATCACCATGACCACCACGACCACCACCACCACCATCACCACATCAACTTCATCACCATCACCATCACCACCACCATCATCACTATCAAATTCATCACCATCAACTTCATCACCATCATCACCATCATCACCACATCAATTTCATCACCGTCACCACCATCACCACCACCATCACTATCAACTTCATCACCATCACCATCATCACCACATCAGTTTCATCACCATCACCACCATCACCACCACCATCACTATCAACTTCATCACCATCACCATCATCACATCAATTTCATCACCATCGTCATCACCACCACCACCATCACTATCAACTTCATCACCATCATCACCATCATCATCACCATCATCACCATCACAACCATCACCACCACCATCACCATTATCACATCAACTTCATCACCATCACCACCATCACCACCACCACCATCACCAACTTCCCACCATCATCCCCATCATCATCACCACCATCCCTGACTTTATCGCCATGATCCCCATCATCATCACCACCACCATCATTGACTTCATTGCCAGCATCACCACCATCACCATCATCACAACCATCACCATCATGAGCTGAGGGAAGACATGGCTTCAGAAGCATTTGGTTTGGGATGGGCATGCAGTGCAGCAGGAATGAGGTAAACAAAGGTGTGGAGACACCTGGTGCTCAGGGCAGTTGAGGAAAGAGAGTGGCCTTGCTGGCTGTAGTGGCAGGGTTGATATGGTGGTGACTGATAAGGTGGGATGCTGGGAAGGCCCGTCTATGGGAGGTGCTCGGTGGGTAATGGCGAGAGTGCCATGACAGTGCAGAGGAGGGATGGGCTGGACTCTTGAAAAGGGAGCAAGAAGGCCTGGGATGCTGGAACCCAAAGACGAGGCCTGTGAGTGGCTGCTCAGAGGAGACGTTTGGTTTGAGGTGCAGGCTGCAGTGCCAGGCGTCAGAGCAGCCAGAGCCCCCAGGTCCAGTTCCAGCTTCTCCAAGCTTTCACTGTGACCACGGGCACCTTGGTGGGCCCATCTGTGGGATGAGGAGAGGAGTTTCCCACACCTGGGGTGTGGTGAAGATGAAGGCACATGGCATGTCTTCACTATACATGCCAGGAACGTGGAAAGCGCTGCTGATTGTCAACTCTTCCTGTTACAATGTTAGAAAAGACATGTTAGGGTGGTGGGTTGGCCCCAAAGAGGAGAGACCCAGGAACTCGGGCTGGTCCTGGTGACCCACTCTTCTTAGCTAGGGACGCTGTGATGGGGCGGGGTGTGGGGTGTCCAGGGCCCCTTAGGCCCCACTGCCTGAGGCCTTCAGGTGTTTCCAGGCAAGGCCAGTGCCTTCGTCCGACAGGAGTGCATGTCTCGGCCCCACGCTGCTGTGTTCCTGCTCTCTGGCAGTGGGGCCAGGGAGGGGAAATAGCACCCAGTCACACCTCTGCTGCTCTCTCCCACACCCACCTGGATCCCTCTCTGCCACCACGATGTCATGAGGGCAGTGGGCTGCCCGGAAGGGACGTGCACGTGGGAGGATGGAGGGGTGCCGCAGCCTGTGACTGCAGAGGACCCATGCTGGAGCCTTGCCGCTGCCCCCAGCCTTCTCACGCACAGACAGTGTCAGGGAGAAGGCAGGGCAGAGTCACAGGTGACTGGAACCTCCTGTTCTGGGAGGGCGAGGGGGGTGGGAGGGGAGGGGGGAGAGGGGGGAGAAGGAGTGTGACTGAGGGAGGGTGAGGGGTGTGAGGGGGGTGGGGGGGTGGGGGGGCCAGGAGAAGTGGGGAAGGTGCGGGAGGTCGAGCAAGAGTAAAGCCCGTCTTTTTCCATCCAGACCTCAGATGGGACGTCCCCTCTCCTTTGCCACGATCTGTCCATTAGTGAGTCACCAAGCTCAGCCCACCCCTGGGTGGAGGGGCCCGCACGAGGCCGTGAAGACCCAGGGGTGGGATCAGGGGGCGTCTTCGAGGTGGCCTAGCACAATCGCCTCTATTAGTTCATTGAGTATGGGCCTGTTGGCAATAAACTTTCTCAGTATTACTTGACTCAAGAGGTTTTTATTTTACCTTTAGTTTTGAAGTATATTTCCCTAGGTAGGAATTCTGCATTAGCAGGTATTTTATTTTGATACTTGAAAGATGTTATTTTACTCTTTTCTGACTTTCAGGATTTTTGTGGAAAAATCTGTTTTGCTGTTGTTCCTTTGAAGATAATGTGCCTTTATTCTCTGGTTGTGTTCAAGGTTTTTCTCATTGTCTTTGACTTACTCCCATTTCACTATGCTGCACCTACGTGGTGCTCGTTGTATCTATCCTGTTTGGAGAAACTGTACATTTTTTTTTTTATCTGCGGTCGGATGTTTTTCATTAGTTTTAGAAAATTCTGGCTATAATCTCTTCAGATATTGCTTCTGCCCCATTCTGTGTTTATTCTTCTGAGCCTCAAATTCCACATATGCTAGAACTTCTTTTCCTGCTCATATTTCATGTGTTTCTCTATGTTTTTATCTGTTTTATTTCTTTATCTTTCAGTCTGTCTGTTATCTATTGTTATTTTCCAATTAAATTATTCTTTCTTCTACTGTGTCTAATCTGTTGTTAATCCTATTAATTGAGTTCTTAATATTAGGTCTTTTTTTTTTAACAATTTCCATTTTATTTTAACTTTGGTTTAGAGATTAAAGTTCTCTTACACATTTCTTCAACTCATATTCCATTTTCTTGAGAAATTAACTACACTTCTTTTAAAGTCCATGTTTGATAACTCCAAATCAGGCCTACTTGTGGGTCTGTTTCTCTTCTTTGTTTTTTCCCTTTGCTTTTAGTCAAATGGCTTTAACTCCTCACTTGCCTGGTGATTTTGGATTAAATGCCAGACGTTAAATGTGAATGATTGCAGAGGCTCTGTATAATGTTATCTTCCTTTATAAAGGGTCTAATTTTACTCTGGTAGGCAGTTAGCACAGAGACAGATCAGCTTTATACAATTACGGATTGATGTGATTCAAATCTGAGTGCCTGTTTTTGTGGAGACTGAGATATCAGCAGTTTTTCTTTACTCCTAGAGCACAGCTTTCCAAGGGACCTAACAAGGACTTTGGGGTGTACGTTAAGGCTCTGTTCCTTCAAGACTCCTGAATTCCAGGTTTTGTCTCTCTAGCACTGAGAGACTGGCAAAAGCTCTACTTAGTTTTTATTAAAAAATGACTTTATTGAGGTATATTTTGCGTATCATAAAATTCACCATTTTGTGTGTAATTTAAAAATTTGGTATATTACTGAGTGGTGCAGCTATCCCCATAAATCAGTATTAGGATGTTTTCAACACCCCAATAAAACCCTTATGTGCAATTGACAGTTAATCCCCACTTCCATGCTCAGTCCCAGGCAACCAAGACTCTACCCCACAGATTTGCCTTTTCTGGAAATTTCATGTAAATAGGATTTTACCACATGGGCTGGCTTCATTACTTAGCATAATGTTTTTGAGGTCCACTCATGTCAAAGCAAGTATCAGTAGCTAGTTCCTACAGTGGTTTTTTTTTTCTTGAATAAATGCTCTTCAGATGATTATTGTAATCCTTTGGTTAACTGCCACAGTTCTGAACAATAGACCTTAATAATTTTACCAACATTTTCAGTATTTTGAGGTCCTCACGCCACGATTCCTGTTGTTCTGGCCTTGTAACTGATTTTTATATATTTAACCTGCACCCTTGCTATATTCATGTATTGGTTCTAGAAGCTTTTACTTTTGTAGATCCTATAGACTTTTCTAGGTACACAATCATGTCATCTGTGACTAAGACAGCCTTACTTCTTTCCAATCTGCATGCCTTTTATTTATTTTTCTCACTTCCATGAACCAGTTAAACCTGCAGTACACTGTCAGATAGAAGTGGGGAGAGTGGAAATCCTTACTGCATTCCGGAATTTATATGGAAAGTCTTCTTTCTTATTAAATATGATCTTACCTGTAGTGTATTTGTTGATGATGGTGATGTCCCACATCAGGTTGAGGAAGTTACCTTCTAATCCTAGTTTGCTGAGAGTATTTTCATGAACAGATTTTGCATTTTGCCAAATATATTTTCTGTGTTTATCAAGGTTCTTCACTTCTATTATGCTAATATTGTGAATTACGTATTTGATTTTTAAAATGTTAAGTGAAAATTGTATTTTTGAGATGTCAGCTTGGTCTTGGTATATTATCCTTTTTTAAAATGCTGAGTTCAATTTGTTAGTGTAAAGGATTTTAGCATCTGTGATCCTGAGGGAAGTTGGTCTGTGCCCGTTTGATCCTGGCCTCGTCAAATGAGCTGTGAAATGTTCCTTCCCTATATTCCTGAAAAGTTTAAAAAGGGTTAGTATTAATTCTTTCTTAACTGTTTGATGGGATTCTCCAGCGAAGCCCTCTCAGATAACGAATTCAATTTCTTTAGTAAATATGGGACTGATTCTCCTTGAGTCAGGGTAGGTAATTTGTGTATTTCAAGAAATCTGTCTCTTTCATATAAGTTCTCTAAATTTTTTGGCATGAAGTTGGTCATTGTATTTCTTTGTCCTTTCACTGTCTGTAGCCTCTCTCCCATTCATGATATTAACAATTTGTGACTTCCCTCTTTTAAAAAAATCAGTGTAGTTAGAATTTTATCAGATTTATTCATGCTTCCCAAGAGTCAACTTTCAGTTTTGTTGATTTTCTCTATTGTTTGTCTGTTTTCCATTTCATTAATTTCCACTCTTTACTTTATTATTTCCTTTCTTCTATTTACTTTGGGTTTAATTTGCTCTTCAGTTTTAGTTTCTTAAGGTGGAAGCTTAGATTTTTAAAATGTTTGAATTTTCTACTTTTGTAATACAATCATTAAAGGCTATAAATTTCCCTCAAAGCACTGCTTTATTGCATCCTGAAAATTTGATGTGGTATTTTAAATTATCACTTTATTCAAAATATTTTCTGTTTTCTTATTTCTTTTGTGACCTGGGGGTATGTAATACTTTCTTATAATTAATGTTTTCATGGGATATCTTCTTTATACTTGCATATTTAAATTAATCCTTATCTTTCTAATTAAAGTAAATGTCTTGTAAACAGGACATAGTTAGGTGTTACTGTCTTATCCAGTGTTACACCTCTGTCTTTTAATTGGACTATTTGGATATTCCACATTTAAAGTCATTATTCATCTGGGTGTGTTAAAGTTACCATCTTACCCTTTGATTTCCATTTGTCCCATCTATTCTTTCTTCATTTGTTTTCTCTTTTTTGGTCTTCTCTTGGCTTGAGTATTTCTAGTGCCCTTTTTTATCTTCAGTCAGCTTATCAGCTATAGCTCTGTGGCTTATTTTCTAATAGTTTGCCTACTGATTACAATACACATCTTTACTCATCAAATTCTACCTTCAAATAATATTAAGCTTCATGTCTAATGTGAGAATCTGACATTAACACCTGCCCACCCCTCCTCCCCCTTTACACTGTTTCTGTCATACGTTTCCTTCTACAAGTGAAGTAAATCCTGTAGTTTGTTGCTGCTGTATTTAATTGGCTGCAATTATCTTTAAAGAAATCAAAAAATTAGAAAAATATCTTTAATATTTACCCGCTTATTTATGCTGCTTGGTGTTGATCCAACTTTCATCAGGAATCATTTTCTTTCATCCTGCAGACCTTTTAAAACATGTCTTATGGTGCAGATCTGCTAGGAATGAGTGATCTTAGTTTTTGTTTGTTTGAAAAAAATTTATTATTCACGTATTAGACTACTTGATATTTTCCCTCAGTCCCTGAATCTCAGTTCATTTTTCTCTGTGTGTTTCAGTTTGTATACTTTCTATTGCTATGACTTTAGGTCCATTTATATTTTCTTCTGGAATGTTAATCTTCTGTTAATCCCATCCAGTGAATTTCTCATCTCAGATATTGGAATTTTCATGTCAAGAAGTTTCATTTGGTTCTTTTTTAGTGTCTTCCATTTCTCTTTTCATTATGTCGGCACTTTCCTTTGCACTGGTTGTTTTAAAGCTTTGTCATTTCTGGGTCTTTCTCTATTGACATTTTCCTCCCAGTTATAAGTCCCATTTTTCTGCTTCTCCACATGCCTGGTAATTTTCCTTTGCATGTTGGACATTTGGAATTTCATGTTTCTTGCTGTATTTTAGGGAGCTGGGGGCCTCTGTCCTGGCTGGTACCGGATACCGTGGCGGATCCATCAGTTTGATACTTCCAGCATTTGTTTTCGAGGTCTGCAGGGCTGATCTGGGGCAGCTCCTTCAGGCCGTGAGGAAGGGGCGGCCTCTCGGGGGTCCCCACAGGAGGCCCCATGCTTCGCCGGCTCTGGCTCCCCAGTTCGTCCTTGTCCCACGTCACAGGGTTTAACCCACGTTCTGTGGGGCTCAGGATCCAGCAGCAGCGCAGGGGCCTCGAAAGCAGATTCGCTCTCCCTGTGAGCAGCTCCTTCGTCTTCCCGAGCGCTGGCGTTGGTCTCCTCGAGGCAGAGGCCCCGCTGGGCTCGGCCTGGACCCCCCTCCCTTCTGCTTCCAGGGGTCACTCTCTCGCCTCCCTCCTCTTGGGCCGGCCCTTCACTGAGGCGAACACGTCGCAGGTGCCAGCTCTGCGGGGCGTCTCCATCCCAGCCCTGGCCCCGTGCCCTGTCCTGAGAGGTTCCGGGCTCCCCAGCTCAGCGCTCATGATTACTCCGGATCGTAACTTCCCGTTCTTTTTGGTTCACATTGGTTGGTCTCACTGTTTTGGGGTTCACATATGCATTTGAAAGGGTGCTTTGGATTTTATCTTGCATCTGAAGCCTCCCCAGCCCCCCATGGAATCGTTTTTCATGATATTCGGTCTGTCCATTTGTCCAAAATTAAATTCCCAAAGTCTGACCTCTAGAGATACACATGTCCCATTTGAGGTCTGTAACTAGGCCGCAAGCCATCTTTATAACAGATTCAGAGCCTCATGCCACTCTGTTAAATACTTTTGTGCATAAGATTAACCTCAAAATAGGCAAAATGTGCTAAATATCGAAGTTGCAGAAATTCTAATTCTTTTATTATCAAGAAAATAGACCCTGAGAAATGCAAGTAATCCTTATAAAGAGCCACTCCCTCCCACGCCAGTGGTGTCGGCATTTGTAAGTGCAGCCTCTGCTCTCCCTGACCGCTGGGAGCTGGCTTGGCCTTGGCTGGGGAGGTCATGTGGGACCCACACCTCGTGGGGTGTCTCTGCAGGCGGCTCCCTGACGCTGGGCCGTCGGGCGAGTGCGAGGCCCGTCCCTCCCGGTGGCTGAGCACTGAGTGAGGAGCTGTTGGAGTGTCCGGGCTGGTCGAGGCCCTGACTCGCCTGGTGACGGGGTCTGCAGGGTGCAGTTCAGAGCAGTCCGTCTGTCTGTCTGGGGAGAGCAGTACCTCTTGCCAGTCTGTGACGACTGTGGTCAGGACAGTGAGGCCAAGGCACACGATCGGCATGGGGGTCCCACCTGTGTCCTGGTGATGCTGGATGGGCCTTGGGGTCACATGAGCTACGGCCCCTCCTCTGTGGGACAGGCAGTCACGGCATCGGGGCCGGGGGGCTGCCCCCCGAGAGGAGCTTCGCCGGTGCCACATCAGGGGACAGTGTGCCCTTATGTACCCAGAACGCTCCGCAGGCCCCCAGCGCACGGGCGTGTCACCTGCCACCAACTGCACACAGGCCCTGACGGAGGGATTGTGGGAAAGTCTGCCCGGCTGAGCCTGCAGACGCACACCCCAGAGTCCTAAAGGGGAGACAAGAGAAAAATCACATCACCGGCTCAAGAGGGGCCCCAAATGCACTCAACAGAACCCAAGTCCATTTCCGATGAGGATTATTGTCACATTATGTCATATTATTGGGCCTGTACCCTCTTCCCCAAAAGCCAACATCACGCTCTGCAGTGGAAACTTGGAGGCAGGCCCATCTGTTCCTCGCTGTCCCAACGCCCAGCTGGCACGGGGACTCGTTCCGTCTGTGCCTGGGCCGGCCTCCGCGCTCGCGGTCTGGCTCGGACTCTGCGGGTTTGACCGTTTGCCCCACTGAGTCCTGTGGCCCTCCCCCAGCTCCACGGCCGCAGCCGCCTGGTCAGCGCCTCCCCAGCTGGCAGAGTGTCCCTGCCCCACGCAGCAGGGCGCAGCCCCGTCCCCTGGGCCCCGGAAAGCGGGGATGCTCAGCTGGGAGCTCAGGAGCAGGAAATCTCGGGGTGGGGAGGGGTGAGGGGCAGAGGTGACTGGACTGTGGGGCAGGGCAGGGCGAAGGGGCAGCAGCCGATCGGGTATAATACATCGAGGAGGGTGAGTTGGGTTGTCACAGAGCGTGGGACGGGGGCACTGGGCCCTCCCCCCAGAGCTGGGGCCAGGGCTGAGCTGGGTGTGCGTTTACACCCCATGACTGGACACCGAGTAAATCCCTGCAGCCCCAAATGGGGGCTGCAGTGGGGAGGGGGCAGCAGAGGGTCCCGGGCACCAGGAGCGGCGTGTGGCTCCTGCTGCCGAGAAGCCTACGTGAAGTGTTCCCGGTGGACGTCAGGAGCCTGCGACAGAAACCCCCCGGGGGGTGGGGGCGCCCATTGCCCAGGCCGGAGCCCCAGCCCCTCACCACAGGACAGCCTGAGGCCTGGTCTCCTTCAGCCCCTGCTCACCCCAACCCCAGGAGCAGGCTGTGCCCCTCCTTCCACCACCACGCTTGTTCCCCAAAATCGGAAAGGCCCCGGGCGGGTCCACACGCTCTCCGGAGCCTCGGAGCCCTGGGCCCCGGGGCGGAGGGGGCAGCCCCTCCTCGGTTGTGGGCCCCCCTGGCCGCGGGGCCGAGACGCGGGACCACAGAGAAGGATCGTTTCCCTTTGATGGGCCCGTCGCCTGGCAGGAAGACAACCCCAAATTGCCTGGCAAATCAAGCCCTAAATGGAACCAGCTTGTGTGAGGTTCACGCCGTGGGACCCAGAACGATCGAGCAGCGTCAGTGAACTGCAACCCGTCTACACTGGAGCAGGGATCCCGCCCAGGAAGGCGCCGAGGGCGTGGCACAGGAGGGCGTGGGGGGCCGCAGGAGGGTGTGGGGGCCACAGGAGGATATGGGAGAGCAGGAGGGGGTGGGGGTCCACAGGAGGGCAGGGGGGCCACAGGAGGATATGGGGGTGCAGGAGGATATGGGGGAGCAGGAGGGCGTGGGGGTCCACAGGAGGGTGTGGGGGCCACAGGAGGATATGGGAGAGCAGGAGGGGGTGGGGGTCCACAGGAGGGCAGGGGGGCCACAGGAGGATATGGGGGTGCAGGAGGATATGGGGGAGCTGGAGGGGTGGAAAGCAGGAGGCGGGCTAGGGGGCTGGAAGGACGCTGAGTTGGCAGTGGCTTCAAGGGCAGCTGTTCCCACGGCCCAGATGGTGTGTGTGGGGGGCCCTGTCGGTTTCCCTCAGGGTCGGGGCAACCTGGCCAGGGGGGCTCTGCGATACAGCTGCTGCCCGCCCCCCTGCACCCCGCCCCGGGCCCTCCATACCAGCTGCCCACCCTGGGTCACAAATCAAGGGCCAGGGCTGGGGAGGGGGCGCCAGGCCCTCATTGTCCCCCATCTGTTATCTTGGTGGCCATGAGGGGCCCAGGCTGAGCGGGGTGCCGGTGGTCACTGCCTGACCCCTGGGCTCTCCGTAGGGCCGAGGCGTCACCCCAATGCCTGGTCTGACTCTAGCCGAGGTGCTGCCCAGTGGAACGAGCTTAGGGACAGCCTGGCTGACATCCCACTGTGGGCTGGGGCTGTGGTCGGGAGGGCTTCCTGGAGGAAGGGGCGCTTGCTCTGAGGCCTGGAGGAGCCACTCCCTGCCTCAGAGAGGAGGGGCTGGGGTGGGTGGGGAGGGACCCAGGTGCTGAGGCTCCGCCTCCAGAGCGCAGACGGGCCAGGCCTGCCCATCACACACACGCACATGCACACACACACTCTCACACGTGCAGGAGGTGCACGCACACACAGCTATGCACACACACTCACACACTCACGCTCACACACTCACGCTCACACACCCTGTCCTTGCTGTGGGGCCTCCCTGCCAGACCCATGCAGGTGTGGGCTGTGGGTGACCCACACACCACGGCCTTAACCGCAGGGCCTGGGGAGGCGGCGGAGGGGAAGGCCCCGCAGTGTGCCCCCTGCCTCGCTGGGCCAGCGTCCAGGATGGGGTGCAGCTGAGGGTGGGTGGGCAGAGCCCCCAGCTACTCGGCCGCCTGCGGAAGCAGCAAGGTGGGATTTGCCCGCTACCTGGTCTGGGGATCCATCTGCCCAACAACGTGTGAGGGGAAGTCGGTTAACTGGGAGGACACGGCTCCCAGGGCCCCTCTGAGGGGCCTGCCCTGACCCTGTTCACAAGGCAGAGGCCCCTGTGGTGGGGGAGAGGGGGCTCTGTGACAGGACCCTGGAGTGGTCAGGTGAGCACCCACTTCTGAGTCCCCGGGAGGCGGGTGTGGAGGGCGGGGGCGGGTGTGGGGGTGGACACGGGTGTGGAGGGCGGGGGCGGAGGGTGAGGCAGCGAGGGCTGAGCCAGGCCAGGCGCTCGCCCTCCTCACCTGGGGTGACCTTACTCCAGGGCCCCCCAGGGTGCCCCCTCCTGGCTGTGAACACACAGACCCCAGTGGGCGGGAGAGGCCCCCAGGCCCCCAGGTCACTTTTCCAAGGTCAGCTCATGCCAGCGAGTCTCCGGAGGGTCTGGACCAGGGGGCCCGGCGGCCACCCCTCCCTGAGCAGCACCGGGGACTGTGCAGTGTCCTCGGCAAGCCCGGCCCACCAGCCGGTGGTAGACCTGAGACAGGTGAGCCGGCTGCTCTGGCCTGGTGGGGTCCACGGCACAGGCCCTCGCACTGCCTGGGCAGGGGGCTGCAGCTCGGCCAGGAGGCCAGGAGCCCCCGGCAGCAGAGGATTCGGGCCGACGGCCCCATCCAGCCCACCACCTCGAAACTACCCTGCTCCGGGTCCTCCCTCAGGCCCTGGGGCCCAGGGTCTCGGGGGGCCGAGGTGCTTGGCAGGCTGACCCTCTGCCCACTGCTGGGAGGACGGCTGGCTCACAGCCCCCCGCCCGGCCCTGCTAAATTGGCCAGATCCCAGGGAATGACACAACTTCAGAACTTGGGCAGTGCAGCAGTATTCGTCACTCAGAAAATGTTCCAGAGGTGCTCGGTCCAGGTGACGTGTCACAGTGAGTTTAGGCCACTTGTAACGGTTAAACGCCGCGTGCTCTGCAGGCCGGACTTCCGCGGCTGAGCGAGCTGGCTGTTCTGGAACGGAGCTGACAGGGGAATGTGTGGCTGCTGCCTCGAGTCTCCTGCCTCATTCTGGGTCCGGACCCGTCACGTCACCCCTCTCTGAAGAATGGCGTTGGTGAAGGCCACTCTGGCGGGCTCCTGGGGGCGATGCGTTTTTTGCACCATCCCCACCAGGCCGCAGCCTCAAAGCCTGACAAAACCCACCCCCCGGAGCCCCTTCCTGTGCGGGCGGAATTCTATGATGCCCCACAGCCGTGGCCTTGGTGCGACCCCGTGACTGTGGCCACCGCCTCTGCAGGTGTAGTCAGGCCCTGGTCAGCCGACCTGAGATAAAGGGGTGTCCCCGGGGCCTGACCTAGTCACGGAGACCTTTACAGTCACCCGCTGGGCTCACTCCCACCTGCTGCACGTCCTGTGCACACGTTTTAGTTTTCTGGGCTGCTCAAGCAAACACCAGGACATGGGTCGGGTTAAACAAGGGGAATTTATTAGCTTACAGTTTTGAGGCTCAAAAGAAAGTTCAAATCAAAGTGTTATCAAAGTGATGCTTTCTCTCCAAAGACCGACGTCCCGGGGCCGGCTGCCGGTGGTCCCAGGCTCCCGTCCGCTGCGCACGGCGGCGCCTCTGGCCTTTATCTCCACCTCCCAGCCCCTTTCTTCCCACGGCTTCTCTCCCTGAATTTCCCTCCACCTAGAGAGGACTCTGCTGAGAGGATTAAGTCCCCTCCTGAGTGAGGGGCCGCACTAACCTTCACTGCGGCAGCCTCACTGGGTTCCCGCCCACGGAAATGGATTCAGGTTAAGAACATGCTCTTCTGGGGCACACACAGCTTCAAACCACCACGCTCCACCCTCTGGACCCCAACGGGCACGTTCTGTCTATACGCAGAATACATTCGTTCTGTCACGGCACCCCCAGAGCTTGAGCCATTTGGAAAGCAAGGGTCATCACAAAGTCTCCTCGGATTTGGCTCTGGACCTGTGAACCCTGGAGGACAAGTTACCCGCTTCTGATACATAAAGGAGGGACAGGCGTGGGATGAACACGCCTTTCCCACAGGGAGAAACTAGAAGGAAAACAGGGGTTCCGGGTCCCCAACAATTCCCAAACCCAGCAGAGCAAACCGCATTAGATTCCGAGGTCTGAGAGTCAACTACGGAGCACTGTGTAGTCCTCCGGGCCTGACGGAGAGGCAGCCACGCCCCTTCCAAGAGTCTGTGCAGTGCCGTGCTCTCCCCGAAGCCTGGGGTGGTGGCCGGGCTCCCTGCAAGTCCGGGGCACAGACTCTACCCTCTCCAAGCACTGGGGTGGCAGCGCAGCCCCTCGACAGTGGGGTGGGAGGCCCACCCTCTCCGAGTGCCGGGGCAGACGCCCCCTCTCACACACAGGGGGGCCCCTCTCCTGGCTGGGGATGTCTTTGGTCCAGACCCCAGCTTCCATGGCTGTGCCCTTGAAGTGATTCTCCCTTCAATTTGTCTCTTCTCTGTCCCATGTCTGTTCCTTTTAGTCCAGACTGGCAGGGGTTGCATTCATACAAATTGTGCAAAAAACTTGTTGGCTTTGTGTGTAGCATGAAGAGATCAGACAGCAGGACGTCCCACAGACCCTCCCGGGATAGCTGCGTTTCCAGTCCTGACTCGCATGCAAGTGGCTGCCTGGTTCCGTGCTCGCTTAAACCCTCACACGGGGCAGTGTTCTCTGGGGGCTCACTTTCCAGAAGCTCAGAATTTTCCAGACCATCAAGATCTTTTTTCTTTGTTCCCAGGAGCTCAGTTCTCAGCCTATCCCTTCCTCTCGCATTTACCATAAGCTGCAGGGAGAAGCCAGGCTGCACTTCCTACACATAGCTCGGAAATCTCAGCTAAATATCCAGCTTCATTGCTTTCTAGTTCTGCTTTCCAACGACACCAGGACTCCATTTTGCCAGGTTTCTGCCACTTTAAAACAAAGATCACCTTTCCTCCAGTTTGCAACAGCACGTTCGTCATTTCCGTCTAAGTCCTTGTTGTAAGTACCTTCAGCGTCCGAGTCTCTTCAGAGCACCCAGGCCTTTTCTGTCACGTGCCTGCCAGCTCTCCCCGCCTCTACCCCCCACCTGATTCCAGAGCCGTCTCCACACTTGTGGTGTCTGCAGCAGCAGCAGCCCTCTCTCCTGGTACCAAAATCTGTGTCAGCTTCCCAGGCTTCCTCAAGCAAACACCAGGAAATGGGTCCTGTTACACGATGGAAATTTATCAGCTGAAACAAAGTCCAAATCGAGGCACCATCAAGGCGGAGCGCCCTCCCAGAAGCGGCTGCGGCCGGGCTTGCTCCCCCGCCTCACGTCTGCTGGCCGCTCCTTCTCTTCCGGGTCCCCTGACTTTCTGCCTCTGGCTGCTCCCTGTGGCGCCCCCGTCCCCAGGTCTCTCCCTCTCTCTGAATTTCATCCTCTTGCAAAGGCCTCCAGGAACAGGACTAAGATCCATCCTGGTTGAGCTGGGCCACACGAACCTTAACTGAAGTCGCCTCATCGCAACAGTCCACACCCACCGGAGTGGGTTAAGTTAAAGAACAAGCTTCACTGGGGGAAAAACAGCTTCAAACCACCACAGTGCTGAACCCTGGGCCCAGTGTTCTAGTGCACCCCTCCCCGCGCGCCCCCTCCCCGCGCGCCCCCTCCCCGTGCGTCCCCTCCTCATGGCGCCTCCTCCCCGCGCGCCCCCTCCCCGCGCGCCCCCTCCCCGCGCGCCCCCTCCTGTGGCGTCCTACCCCCCCCCTCCATGGCGTGTGCCCCGGGTCACACGTGTCCCTCCAGGGCAGGCTCGTTGCTGGGCTCGGGGGCTCTTCTCAGCCATGGGTAGGGGACGTCGGGCCCCCGTGGGAGGAGGGCTGGGGGCCTGGTGCCCCTGTGAGGACTGTGGGCTCCTGCTGTGGTTTCCCCAACCACAGCCCCTGGTCAGGAGTTGGGGTCTCCACCCGCTGTGGCCCCAGCTGGTCACGTGGGTGGGCCGGGGGTTCCCAGGAGTTGACAAGAATGCGTGCTGGGCCAGGGGCCCGTGGGCTCAGGGCGGGACATGCTGCGCACCAGGAACCCACCGGGCGGGAGAAAGCAGCTGGGCGCCCCCCCAGCCCGCGGGGCCCGGGCGGCGAGTCAGAGCCGCGGGGGCGGTGGAGCGGGCGGCGCTTCCTCTGAGTCACCCGCGGCCTGTTTCCAATTAGGGCGCCGGCGGGGGCAGCGGGGGCTGCCGAGCCACGTCGGGGCTCTAGGGTCCGGGGCCGCACCTTGGACCCGGCAGCGGGGTCACCCGGCCGGGCCGAGTCCCGCGTCTCGCTGAGGGTCCGCGCCCACGGCTGGGGCCCTTTGCCCAAGTCCCTGGTTTGTGAGGCGCGCGCCGCTGCGCGGGTCTGGGGTCCGCCCCGCAGCAGCCCCCTGCGGCCCCCCGTCGGGCTCCGCTCCACCCGCGCTCAGCCGTCGGGAATTTCCTCCCTCCCCAGAGAAATCCCCGGCCCAGGCCCTCCTCCCTGTTCCCGGGCCCTCGGGCCAGCGCCAACCGTGGTGTGGGCGCGGGAAGCCCGGGGGCTGCGGCTGCTCCCGAGCCAGCTTGCCCCCCAGGACCCCCTGGGAACGCCGGGCGGGGGTGGCCTGGCCCATCCCGGGCCTCTCCCAGCGTGTGCTGGGCCCCGCATCTTACCTGCACCCCCCGCCTCTGTCTGAGGCTCCCCACACTCTGAACCCCAAAGTGGAATCGGACCCGCTTTCCTGCTCCCTGGCAGAGACCCAGCTGGGGGCAGGAGGAGTGGGGGTCCCACGGCCAGCAGAGCCGCCCCCCGACTGTGGCAGCCACACAGCCCTCAGCGTCGCTCATGGGAACGGGGTGCGAGCCTTGGGGCTGCTCAGCGACCGGCCATTCGGCCTTGTCCTCCCGCTTTGCTCCTGAGGAGGGTTCTGTGATTTCGCGGGCGTGTCCAGCTGCAGACAGGGGACCCGGTCCTGGGCGAGTGGGTGAGTTTCCGGTCGGGGTGCGCAGGTGCCCCGGCCGGGGTTCTGCCTCGAGGAGAGGGGATGCCAGTGAAGACGCACGTCTGGGCATCAGGCCCGCGTGGCCTGTGTGTTTCTGTCCACGGAAGGACGGAGGACGCTCCCGCAGACCAGCCCCGAGGAGGGCCTCAGTCGCCGCCCGGAAGGTCCCGAGCCGTCCCTGCACCCCAAGCTGCACTCCCGCACCAGTCTCCGGCCAGAACCGCAAAGGTGGCCCTTCTCGAAAGGAGGGTTTTGTTACACAACGTCTGACTCAAAAGTCGACACCTTTCTCCAATCTCAGACGGTACAAGAAAGTCAATCCTCAGACTCCAAGCACCTGCCCCCTCGTGCGCCACTTCTGCCTGGACTTGAGCTCTTTCTAGCGGCTCCGATTAGCCATTACTGTGGTTTCTTGCAGGTGATGTCCCCTAGGTTTATCCACACGTTTAACGATACCTGTGCTCACCTTTCCTTCTCACCTCTCAGCCTTCTCTTCAGAGCTGTTTCTTCCACTTTCTCTTAGCGGCCCCTCTGGGAAGCGTGTGCTGGGGATAACCTCAGGTCTTGCCAGTTAAGAAAGCCCTCGCTCAGCTCACACGCTCAACAGAGATGCCCTCTTGGCTTACAGTTCCTCTCTCTCTGCTTCGACAAGAACTTAGAATGTTTCTATACCCCCAAAAGGCCCCTCGTGCCCTCTTGCCTTTACTTCACCCCCACCCTCAGGCTCATTGTCAGCCTCGAGTCGATTTGCTTTGTCTAGAGCTTTGCATGGATGGGATCTGTGTCCTTCCTTCACACAGCACGAGGGACGAGGGTTTTGGGATCCGCTGATGCTGCGGCATCGGCCGGCGGTCGGTCCTTTTCACGGATGCATACTATTCCACACTGTGCAACCAGCTCTCCCCCGCAGGGCGTTCTGGTTGTCTCGTTTTTCACTACTATAAATAGCTGATATGTCCCTGTGTGGGCATGCATTTTCAGTGCTATTGGGTAAATACCTAGGAAAGCAATTGTCAGGTCATAGGTAATTGTATGTTCAACCTGATGAGAAACCAACCAGCAGTTTTCCAGAGCATTTTATATACTACCAGTTACTCTGTATTGTCTTCAACACTTAATTTCGTCAGCCTTCAATTTCAGTGATTTTGGGTGGGCGAGTGCGGAGTGGAATCTTGTTTTACTTTGCATTTCTGTGATGACGCTGTCTCAGTTTCCTAGGGCTGCGGAAACAAATGGCCTCAAACTGAGTGGTTTAAAACAACAGAATGTTATCGTCTCACAGCTCTGGAAGGTGGAAGTACAAAACCAAGGTGTCAGCAGGGCCGTGAGGATTTAACGAAACTTGGAACCAGCCAGCCATTTCAGTACAAGCCAGGCTTGGAGATGGAGTTATCCAGAAAGAATTTGTGGAAAGTTCTATTGCCTGATGGTTTTGAATCCTGTATGCTGCATGCCAAACCAACACATTTTTTGTGTGATCTGTATAAATGGAACAACTGTCAGTCTTGACTAAAAGGGACAGGAAAGGGTGAGATTGAAGGAAAAACTTCTTCAAAGGCAGAACCATGGAAGCCAAGGTCTGAAGCCAGGACTCTCGGGCCAGGAGAGCAGACCCACCCACGCATGTGAAGAGGGTGTGTTTTCCCCAGAGGCAGAGCACAGGCCTTCTGCTCCGATGCTCAGGAAGAGAGCTGCCACCCCAGGCCTCAGAGAGGGTGGGGCACATTCCCTGGGGATTGGGGAGAATCTGGCCAACACCCCACTGTTCTGAAGGGGCTGAGCATGTGCTCCAGAGATGGTAGCGAGTCTGGGTGGCACCCTGATGCTTGAGGAGGGTGGGGCCGAGAAGAAGGTGGTCTCCCCTGTGCGTGGATATGTTGGAGCACTCACCCCAGCGTTTGGAGAGAACCAGCTGCTCTGTCAGCCTCTGGAAAGTGTGGGCGTGCAGCTCTCTCAAGCCCTGAAGACAAAATATCCTTCTATAAACGACTCTCAGACTTTGAATTCTAATGAAATATGCCCTGTAGGTTTTAAGAAATGTTTTGCTCTGGTAACCCCTGTTTTCCTTCCAATTTCTCCCTAAAAAACATGGGAACATTTATCGGATGACTGTCCCTCCTTTGTGTATTGGAAGGAGACAACTTGTTCACAGCTGGAGGGGAATTTTGCCTTAGGACAGACCACACCTGTAACTGATTTTGTACTTTGTGCTTAATATTGTTACTGAAATGATTTAGGTTTTGTGATATTGTAATGAGATGAAAGTATTTTGCATATGGAAAGAACATGTCTTTTTGGGGTCCAGGGGGTGGAATGTGCTGGTTTGAATCTATTATATCCCCCACAAAAGCCATGCTCGTTAATGCAATCTTGTGGGGGCAGACTTATTAGTGTTTTGCTTGGGGTGGGAAGTTTGATTAGGTGGTTTCCATGGAGATGTGACCCACCCAACTGTAGGTGAGAACTTTGATTAGATCATTTCCATGGAGACGTGACTTCACACATCCAGTGATTAGTTCACTGGAGTCCTGTAAGAGAGCTCACAGAGAGAAGGGGCTCAGAGAGCTGAGAGCAACATTTTAGAGAGAAGCTAAAATATGTAATCCAGAGTTTGCCCCCAGGAGAAACTAAGAGCTGACAGAGACACAGACACTTAGAGACACTGGGAGATGAAGACAGAAGGACGTTTGGAGATGCTAAGCTAAGAAATGAAGCCCAGAGTTTGCCCTGGAGAAGCTAAGAGAGGATCTCCAGATGCTTACAGACAAGGCCACTGGAATCAGAAACTGAAAGTAATACAACCCAGGAGCAAGGGGCAAACAGGTACTAACCATGTGCCTTCCCAGCTGACAGAGGTGTTCCAGATGCCATCAGCCTTTCTTCAGTGAAGGTATCTTCTTGTTGATGCCTGAGTTTGGACACTTTTATGGCCTTAGGACTGTAAACTTGTAAACAAATAAATCCCCTTTATAAAAGCCAATCCATTTCTGGTATTTTGCATAAGGGCAGCTTCAGCAAACCAGAACACTCTGTCACATGAGAAGTCACATGGCCGGAGTCTGTTGCTCCTCTCCCCGATTTAGCTTCTGGTTTCCGTGGCTTTCTCAGAAATGTCTCTGGGCTTCTGTCTTAGCTTCTCCAGGGGACAAACTCTGGATTACATATTTGTGCTGGTTTGGATGTATTATGTCCCCCAAAATGCCATGTTCTTTGATGCAATCTTGTAGGGGCAGATGTATTGGTGTTGATTAGTGTTTCCATAGAGCTGTAACTCAATCAACTGTGGGCAAAACCTTTTATTGCATAATTTCCATGGAGGTACCCCACCACTCAGGGTGGGTGTTAATTAAATCACTGGAGCCATGTAAAAGAGCAGCTGTGTGTGACATTTTGGAGAGCAACTGAGGGAGACATTTTGGAGATGGCCATTGAAAGCAGACTTTTGCTGACACTTTGGGAATGCTAGCCCAAAGTTTGCTCTGGAGAAGCTAAGAGAGGACAAAATGCTCCAAGAGCAATATTTTGTAGAATGCCCAGGAGCTGAGAGAGGACCTGGAACACAACCCAGGATCAGCAGACGCCAGCCACGTGCCTTCCCAGCTAGCAGAGTTTTTCCGGATGCCATTGGCGTTCCCTTGGTGAAGGTGCACTTGTGTTGGTGCCTTAATTAGGACACTTTCATGGCCTTCAGACTGTAGCTTTGTAACCAATAACCCCCCTTTATAAAAGCCAATCCATTTCTGGTATTTTGCATGATGGCACCATTAGCAAACCAGAACAATATTTTAGCTTCGCTTCAAAATGTCTCTCTCAGCTTCTCTGCATCTCTAAGTGTCTGGGTCTGTGCCAGCTCTGAGTTTCCTAAGGACTCCAGTAAACTAATGAAGACCCACCTTGAATGGGTGGGTGCGGTCGCAGTTGATTCGTTGGGGGGGTGGGGTGGCAGCCGGTTGCTAAATCCTAGGCTCTCAGGATTGCTTGGAGGGTACCGGCGGCGGGGGCTCTTTCCCGGAGGCGAGGGCGAGGCGGGGGACTTGGCCAGGTCCCCGGCGGGGTGGCGTGCAAAGTATGGAGGGCGGCGAGAAAGGAACAGGCGGGACACGTTTCTTTTTAGGGTGAAGAAACCAAGAGAGTTTATTAGGGGAGAGTACAAGCTTATATCGGGCGTTTAGAGGGCGGGGTAGCTGTAGAGGTTAAAGGCTTGGATTGGTTCTGAGAGGGCGCGGAGGTTGATTGAAAAGGGGCGAGAGTTGCTCCGGTAACGGTGTCTGGCAACAATGTATGCGCACTGGTGGTGATGGGAGTTGCACTGGCAACGGGGAGTGTCCGGGCAAGATAAGGGGGTGGGGAAAAGGCGGTTCCCTCCGGCAAGCCTCCCCTAACAGTGTTATTTTGGGTGAGGAAATGGGGCCTGCCTCTGGCCTCACTTTCCCAGGCCCGGGGGGCTGCGGAGGGCGCTGTCGCCCGTGCCCACCACCCTCCCCAGGGGCTGATCAGGTCCCCCAGCCCAGGCCCGCCGAGTTGAAGCACGTAATCAGTGTCCCGCAGGTGGGGTCACATCTCCATGGAAATAATCTAATCAAAAGTCCCACCCACAATAGATCTGCCCCACAAGAGTGGGGTGCTTGGGGTACATAACAGACCAAACCAGCACAGCTGCCCCGGAGCCTGCATCACTAAGACAATTGCAGTGTCCAGGCTTCAGGAACTGCGCACTGCACCTGCCTCTGCTACTCTGGTGCCCCTCGTCCCGTGGAGGTGAACAGGCCTGGGCTGCACCATGGTCCTCGCTCCTCCTCAGCCCTGACCTACAGCGGCCACCACTCAGTGTCCCCAGGAGCTCTGGGTCTTCCTGTAGAGTGGACCCTCTGGCCAATGGCTTGGGTAAATTTGATTCTCTCAGGGGCACAGGTTAACAATTCTGAAGCCACTTTATGTGACTATTAGGATTGAGAAAGAACTGAACGGCTGGTGGATGGTGTGCACCAGGCTCTCACTGTTGGAGAGAGAAGTCCAGATAGAGGGGAAAGAAGGCGGGAGTGGACCCTGGTACTGGATGAGAGCTAGAGGTGATGTGGACTCACGTCTAGCTCAGTACAGACACAGATGGACAGACAGGCAGGAGGAAAATGACCTACAACCATTGGAAAAGGGAGAGACCCAGACGTTTTGAGGATGACTGGACATAAGAGTCCGAGTTGGCATTGACCCTCAGAGACCTCAG
This sequence comes from Choloepus didactylus, assembly GCF_015220235.1. Classification (NCBI taxonomy): domain Eukaryota; kingdom Metazoa; phylum Chordata; class Mammalia; order Pilosa; family Megalonychidae; genus Choloepus; species Choloepus didactylus. Next base: position 664,245 of record NC_051307.1, read on the forward strand.
ATGTCATCACGGCCTCCCACTAGGGTGGCCAGTTAGTGAGTCACGTCCTGGCTAATGTCCAGCTCACAGTGAGCCTACTGGGTTCACAGATCCGCCGAGTGGTCACTTTCTCAGTTCGGTTGTGTATAATTGCGAATGATAGGCTCGGAAGTTGGGAGCAGCCTCCTCGGTGGGTTCTTGACAGGATCAGAGTGTAATGGTGGGAAAGGCCAAGCAGAGACCCCTGAAATGGCTCCCCAACCCCCACCAAGAAGGTAAACCACAGGGGGGTGGTGGGGAGCCGGCCACCAGGAAAGACCCGAAGTAAACGTGTAGGGTCTCTTCATCTCTCCTGGGCGGCCCTGCAGCATGGCCACGGTCCACCAGGAGCTCGCCAAGGAGGAGCCCAGGGCACGGAGCCGATTAGCATGGTTTGATTGCTGCATTCTTTTCTATCCTAATTAGAAAAATCTGTCAGAAACGGGCTCACACCTTTGGGTCAGCTAAAATGCTCACTCACAGTTTTGCCTCAGGGCTGGGCTGCCTGGGCATCCCCCAGCGTCACACTGACATCGTGCTGATTATGGGCAAGAGGGAATCCAGGTCAAGCCCAGGCCATCCTTAGCAGGGAATTACGTGCCTTTTAAGAAACAGCTCCTGGGATGTTAGAGGGCTTCGGGAGAGGCTAAGCACGTGACCATGCTCCGACGCGTGCTGTGCTGTGCTGAGGAGGGGTCTGCCCACAGGGCATGGAGGGGCCTGGATTCCCAATCACCCACAGCAATCACGCAGTGCTTCTCCTCAGCTCACACCGATGCTGAGGGGTGGTTCTGTCGGGGAGGGTGAAGAAGGGAAGGCTCGAGCTTGGCTTATGGATGGGATCAGCCTGTTATGGGTGCAAGCTGAAAAGGGGTGGCAGCTTCTTTCCAGCCACGTTCAAGGGTGGCTTTAAAGACAAGGGAGAAGGGAATGTGCCTGGCGGGAGGGGCTTCGCCAGCGCACCTGCTCATGTGTGTGGAAGAAGTGGCCCCGGATGAGAAGGTCTGCAGACCTGTGGGCAGTGGGCACTGGCCTGTCTGTCTGGTCAGGAACCTGGAAGGAAAATACCAGAAGATCAGTGATGAGGAATTTTGGGTAGAGCATGTGGATGGGCCTATGGGAGGGGACACGAAGTGAGAGATTTTTTACAGCTTGCTAACACCCACCAGGAAACATTTCCCAAGGGGAGGTCCTGAACAGCCCAGCAGACACGGTGACGCGGCCTTGGATGACAGCCCGTCCTCCTCATCAGGTGCCCCAGGATCGCACGGCTGCGAGGCCACAGCAGGAAACCAGGCATGGCGTCAGGTCCAACAGCCTGGCCTCACTTGTCCACACTTGAGTGGCCACGTTCCCGGAGAGCAGAGGGCAGCCCTGAACCACTCCAGCCTCAGTCCCCAGGCCGGTGGCCACTCGGTGGGAAGTCAGCGGCATGGGGCCTTCATCCTGGGGGGCCCACAGCTCATCCCCACAGGGACAGACGAGCCTCCAGGCATGGGCTCCGAGGCTTCACCCCGTGCACCTGGCCCAAGGGTGTGGGGTCCGCCAGGCACGGCATCCCCCCAGGGGCCCCCTCACGGTGCGTGTGGGAGTGGGGCCACGGCCCTGGGGTCCTCTGGTCACGTCACGTACTGCCCGCCCAGGTCCTGGCCCCACGGGGACGATGGGCGCCGTCCTGCAGGGTGCAGCCCTGTGCTGAACTGGAGACGTTTAGATGGCGCTGGGTTCCCGGCAGGAAGGATGTGCGGGTCCAGGAACCACTCAGCATGGACGAGGAGGTGGCCACGCCTGCCTCCCTGCCAGCTGCCCACGCGGAAGTTTTGCACCTCCTGTCCTGGCACCTGGCTGCAAGGTCAGAGGACATGGCCCTTGGGGGGGGGGGCACAGGCTGCAAGGTCGAAGGTCATGGCCCTCAGGAGGGCTCAGCCTTGCAAGCAGAGCCAGCTGGAGACCCCTAGGACCAGGATAGAGCTGCCTCCAGGGCACTGTGGACGCCTTACGTCCAGGGGCCAGAAGGCAAGGAGAGGCTCCACCCTGGGGGGCTGCTGGCTGCCTTAGAGCACCTGGGCTGGGGGACGTGTGGGGACCCAGGTGGGCCCTACGGGTCCCAGCACTCCCTGACCTGCTGGGACTGTGAGTGTTCCTGAGCACACTCCAGCCTGAGAAGGGTTTGGTGCTAAGGGCTCAGACTCCTCAGGAATTTGGGGTGTGCACCAGGGAAGCCATCAAGACCTGCTGAAGTGGGAGCTGAGGGTGAGGGGGGTTCAGAAAGGACAGTGGAGGGGGCAGAGGATGAGGGCCAGTCGTGGCTCCTGGGACAACTGCAGCGGCAGGGGCTGCAGCTCACTCCGCTCACCTTTGGCTTCCAAGACCCCAGCACCTGCACCCAGCCGGGAGGAGTGAAGGGCTGGGAGGGGACATGGCACGGCAAGGACACAGCACGGGGGTGACACAGCACGTCGAGCTGCAGCACGGTGAGGATGCAGCATGGTGGGGACACTAATGTAGGTCCATCCCCATGACACCCCACACTTGGCTCACCTCTCTGGGGCTGAGCTGTGGCCCCAGCTCCCCTCCCCCACCCCCCTGGGCTCCGGCCAGCTTTTCCCTGCCCTTTCCTGGTGCCTCCTCCTTTATCTTTCAAGGACATTTCCCCAAGACTCTCCTTACAGGCCTAATCCGTCTTGGCATCTGCTTCTTGAAAGCCTGGGACTGACACATCTTGAGCATTTTGTCTGCGGGTGGGATTGTTGGTGGAGTCCCCTGACTTCCCTCATCTGGGTTTTGGAGGAGGCCCTGCAAGCAGAGCTGCTCTTCATCAAGCTGGGATCGAGGTGGCACTGTCAGAGCCTGAAGTGCACTCCTGTCAGTTCCCTAATGGCAGACGGAGGAGATCTGCTCCAGGCTGACGTGTCCAGCTCACGGCCGGCATCCTTGGGGAGTGAGTGCCACCCGAGGCCCGGGAAGGAGCTGCAGCTCTGGCACGTGTGGGCTGCTAGTCCAGCAAGAACCCTGGGTCCCCATGGCTGCTGCAACCTCCTGGCTGCCCCAGGTCTGTGGGCCTCTGGCCCCAGCCAAGTCGCGGCCAGCTTGCAGCTGACCCACAGACGGCGCTTCCTGAGCCTGCCGTCTTATCACGTACAGACCGGCCTGTCCTTGGCTCCGGGCCTGGCTGCATTTTTGAAAGGGGTGAGAGAATTTCTAGCCCAGATGCATATTTCAAGGGCTCCTGGATGGGAGGGTTAGAAGCTGCCTTTTACATCACCCTTGGCCCACGCTTTACTGTAGCTCCTGGCCTTGCTGGGCATTTACGTGTGCGCTCTCACCCAGTATGTGGTAGGTGCTCAGTAAGCTTAGGTTCAGAAAACAAGACAACCTGAGCCTTTGCCACCACCAGCCCCACGGAGGTGTGGCCGGGCCGTGATCGCACCGAGGACAGCAGGACGCCTGGAGAGTTTTATAACTGACCTAACATTCTGTTTCCTTTGTGTAGAGACAGGATAATGTCAACAGTAAATGGTTTTGCTGAGAGGCAGAAGCCTCGATATTCACGCCCCGGCCCTGCTCCCCTTGCGAGCCCACGTGTGTCCCCCCACGCTTGCCTGTGCCCTCCACTGGGCCCACGGGGCGCCGCCTCGCCCTGCGTTTCGGCTGCTGCCCCAGGAGCGCACAGCCCCTTGCCCACGGGAAGCGTTGAATAAACATTTGTGGAATTAGTGAGTCAAAGGGGAAATTTGACGGATATGCTTGGATGTGCTGGAAAAAGTTTCTGTTTGTCAAAGTACACGTTGGGAATCCAAAACTGGGTAGAAAGATGGAATTCCTTGTTTAGAACAAACACGGAACACGTCAGAACAGTAGACAGGACGAGGCTCTGTCCCGGGCCTGGGCGCCAGGGCGGCCGTTCCCCCGCGGTCCGTGTGGGGGCTTCGTCTTCCCGGCTTTGCCCGAATGCCTGTGTGGCTCCTCCTTGCTCCTCGGTGTCCTCGTCTTACATGACGGCGTTTTCCCAGTCACAAACGGGATTTCTGGAGACAGGAACGCCCAGCTCCAGGGGCAGCCTACGCGCTGTCAAAAGCTCTGGCTGTTGGAGTGGAGGCGCCTGCAGTGACAGTTTTTGTGCGTGTGTTTAAATCATGAGCAGAGCTGGAAGTTATGGGGATCCCCCCCCCCCAAGGCCTGGGGAGAATCCTGTTCTTTCCGCAGCTGCAGCCCTTTTTCCGCAGCTGCAGCCCTTTCTCCTGTGCTCCTGCCCAGAGGGTGACGTCGGAGAAGGAGTTAAGCAAATTCAGCTTGGATCTGGGGCCCGAGGCTCGCCCACTTTCCAGCCCGAGGTGTCTCCTGGAAAAATGTAGCTGGGAGCCAGGTGACACAGCTGTGTGTGTTTGTTTCTGAGGTTACCAGGGAAACGAGGGGAAAATGAAAAATGAAGTCCCCACAAAAACCAAACGGACTTGAGCGGCGTCTGTGAGAGAAGAGCCAGCCCCGGTCGGGGCCCCCTGCGCCCGGGGAGGGCGGGTCGGCGTTTCCCCGCGGGCCACTCCGGGCAGGGGACACGGGACCGCGCCCCCGGGACGCCCCGAGGCGCAGTGGAGGCTCCTGACGGGCACGTCGACGCCGGGAGTGAAGAGACCGCAGACGGCAGAGCCAGCGGGCCGGGGGCTCCACCACCCGCCGGCCGACGCGGCGCCTCCACCGGCGGGGCGCGGGGCTGGTCTCGCCCGCGGGGCGCCCCCCGCCTCGTCTCCGTCCCCCTGCGCGCACCGCCGCCCGCGGCTCCCAGGGGCGCACACGCAGCCCCTCGCCCCAGCACCCGCCCCGGAGGGACGCTCGGCCGCCTCTCTCTGCTGCTTTTTTATCAACAGATTTTTATTTGTATTTTTTTTTAATTAGAGCTAAGTTGGGGGTTTACCGAAAAATCATGGAGAAAGTATAGAGTTTGCATTTGCCCCCCCACAGTTTTCCCTTTTATTAACACTTTGCATTAGTGCGGTAGCTTTGTTACATCCATGAAACAATATTATTAGAATTATGCTACTAAATATAGTCAATAGTTTACACTAAGTTCTTGTTTGTGTTGTATTGGTCTATTTTTAAAAAAAAAAAATTTGTATTACAGTAACATGTACACAACCTGAAGTTTTCCCTTACCCACAGTCAAATTTGTAGTTCTGGAGTACTGATTACACTCACAAAGCTGTGATACCATCACCACCACCATTACCAAAATTTTCCATCACCCCAAACAGAAAAACTCTGGTACCAATTAAGCAATTAACTCCCCATTCCCTACACACACCCCAGCTCCTGGTAACTTGTATTCTATTTTCGGACTCTATGAATTTGCTTATTCTACTTTTTTCAAATCAGTGAGGTCATACAATATTTGTTCTTCTGTGTCTGGCTTTTTTCACTCAACATGATGTCTTCAAGGTTCATACACGTTCTTGAATTTGTCAGAATGTCATCCCTTCTTACAGCTGAATAAAATTCCATCATATGTATAGACCACATTTTGTCATCCATTCTTCTGTCCTAACCTTTGGCAATTGTGAATAATGCCGCTATGAACACCAGTGTGAAAATCCCTTCTTTCATTTCTTCTGAGTAAATATGTAGAAGTGGGCTTGCTGGGTCATATGGTAATTCTATATTTAATTTTCTGAGTTTTCTGCAATGGCTTCACCATTTTCCCTTCCCATCAATAATGAACGAGTGTTCCTATCTCTCCCCATGCTCTCCAACACTTGTTATTTTCTGTTTCTTTTTTAAAATAATAATCGTTCTACTAGGTAAGAAATGGTATCTCGTGGTTTTGATTTCCCTAACGGCTAATGATGTTGCACATCCTTTCATGTGTTTATCGGCTATTCTTATGTCTTCTGTGGGGAAATGTCTATTCAAATCTTTTCCCCATTTATCATTTAGGTTGTTTGTCTTTTGGTTGTTCAGTTGTAGAAGTTCTTTATACATTCTGGATATTAAATGTTTGTCAGATGTATGGTTTCCAACTATTTTCTGCCATTCAGTAGGTTGTCTTTTTACTTTATTGATGAAGTCCCTTGATGCACGAAAGTTTTTAATTTTGATGAGGTCCCATTTATCTATGTTTTCTTTTGTGGTTTGTGCTTTGGGTATAAGGTCTAAGAAATTATTTCTTAACATAAGGAACTGAAGATGCTACTTTTTTTCTAGAAGTTATATATTTTTGGTTCTTACATTTAAGTCTTTGATCCATTTTGAATTAATTTTTGCATATGGTGTGAGGTAGGGACCCACTTTCATTCTTTTGCATGTGGATTTCCAGTTTTCCAGCACCGTTTGTTAAAGAAACTGTTCTTTCCCCATTGAGTGGACTTGGCCACCTTGTAAAAAATCAGTTGGTCACAGACGTGAGGGTCTGTTTCTGCGCTCTCAGTTTGATTCCATTGGTCTATATATTTGCCTTTGTACCAGCACCACGCTGTTTTGGTAACTGTAGCTTTGAATATGTTTTAAAATCAGGAAGTGTGAGTCTTCCAACTTCGTTTTCGTCTTTCAAGATATTTTTGGCTCTTTGGGGTCCCTTAGCCTTTTAGCAATGTTTTGTAGTTTTCTGTGTATAAGTCCTTTACATTCTTGGTTAGATTTTTCCTTGATATTTGGTTCTTTGGGTTGCTATTTTAAGTGGATTTTTTTCTTGATTTCCTCTTCAGATTGTTCATTACTAGTGTATAGAAACACCACTATTTTGCTTGTTGATCATGTACCCACCACTTTGCTGAATTTGTTTATTAGCTCTAGTGGTTTTGCTGTGGATTTTCAGGATTTTCTGTATATATAGTCATGTCATTTGCAAATATGGAAAGTTTTACTTCTTCCTTTCTAATTTGGATACCTTTTCTTTCCTTCCTTC